>NC_137896.1:6558723-6695130 GCF_963455335.1 Martes martes
TCTTCTCTAACTACCCCATCGACTGAAAATGACCATCAACTACATTCTATCACATTACCCCATGTACAATCTATAGAAATTATTGATTGATTAGGGTTATTTACCAGTTGATTCAGGTGCTTGTTTCTGGCTCATTATCCTTTAAGAACTATAAGGACATTGCTTCTGTCTTTCTCATTTACATCTATGTCTCCAGAGTCTAGCACAATACTGCCTTGAGGCTCAAGAGATATTTGCTGAATTAATCCAAGTCTGCCCCAGCATGCTTGAGATCTGATGTTGCTTTTCCTCATTGGTTTCATTCAACTCTGTACCTCCAGTACCTAATCTCATGCTCAAGTGTTTATCTGTTAAATGAATGAGTAAACAAAGAGATAAATGAAAAAAGATAGGCTCAGAATGAAGAGGCTATGTTTAACTTGAAGAAATCATTGCTAGTTGTTACAATTTTAGTCAATTAATAACTCAAAACTTTAGATATTTTGAGATAAATTTTAGGACAAATACTACCCTTTGTTTTTCTCAAATTATCCCATTCTAATGATATACAACCCTATGTTGGAGGAGAAAGGATACAAAGAAAATGTTTCTCATCTTTCAGTTACCTTAAAGTTCAGACATACAAAAATATCGTAACTTTAAAGTTCTGAAAACTTCAATGTTCTCACTCTGAAATGAGGCCAGGATGTCTAAAATATCTGATCGGAAAGGCTGAGAATGTATTTTTTATTTTGTTCGGTACTTCTACAATGAAGAATAAATTCCCAGGGCTTAACAGAACATATTTTAACAAAAGAAAGAGCAGTAATTTTCTAAAGCATTAAAAAAACCTAGATAGACATCTTATCCAGAATTTTAAATATTCATGTTCTTTAGAAAATATGTCAGAAGATATGTACAGTAGATTAAACTGTCACTCAACAATTATTCATTGAGAACTTACTATGTTGAAGACATCATGTAGGCACTTTGGATAATGGGAAATGCATGCATGACAGACATGACAGTATGCCCTGAGTTCCTGGATCCAACCCCTGGATATTCCTATTACTGAGTGAGTGAGTCAGTGAGTGAGTGCTTAGCTTGCTTAAAATGGGTTTCTGTCATTGACTATTTTGAAACCATCATAAGACAGTCTTGGTTATTGACTAATTTCCAAAGTTGGGTTGTTGGGTATAGGTTCACAAATATAGGGTGAAAAGGTCTTAAGCTCAGTATCACAGAGGTAAACTTGGCACCAGAGCTGGTGTTTGGAGTGCACACCATGGAGGGTGGTAACATTACAGATGGAGCATTCTAACCAACCCCATATCTATAGCTCTTTGGATATTATTTTCTTTCAGTCTCTAGTCTTAATGGAGGGGAGGCAGAAAGGTATGGCAGAAAGGTCAATGTTTTTACTCAACTTGGCCCATTGTGCAAGGGATATTTCCAGAATTCTAATCTAGGCCAATCAATCTACAGGTAGAATGTTCAGCTCTGACACCACATAACCCTCCCATTGATTTATACAACCCAGATAATCTCTATGTGATGAAATGCTCACTGTATTTGGATTACCGTGGGTGTTATGTTCTGAATATTGGCCATGACTCTGAGAACCCCGCTCCTGCAAGTCAGATGGAAGGTTAACACAGACCAAATGCTACTGGGTGGCTTTAGTGATATGTTCTCAACTGGTAAAACCAACTGGGATCACTGAATCTACAAAAAAAAAAAAAAAAAAAAAGGCAGGGGCCATTCATTTATATTACACCTTCTGTGGGTGAGGCTTAAGCATGTAGATGTCCCACAATTCTATAGATTATTCCACACAAGCATCTAAGTTCGACATCTAGTCTAGAGTGATCTGGTCTCCCATTCTTTTTTTTTTTTTTTTTTTTTTTTTTAAAGATTTTATTTTTTTTTTTTTTAATTTATTTGACAGACAGAAATCACAAGTAGGCAGAGAGGCAGGCAGAGAGAGAGGAGGAAGCAGGCTCCCTGCTAAGCAGAGAGCCCGATGCGGGGCTCGATCCCAGGACCCTGGGATCATGACCTGAGCCGAAGGCAGAGGCTTTAACCCGCTGAGCCACCCAGGCGCCCCCTGGTCTCCCATTCTTGCTGCATCATAAAAACACCCGGTTGGCTGGAGAAGGGAATCTCAGGATCATACAACAGTACCCTCCCGTGATCTCCTCTAGACTTGCTGAGTGAAATCATCAACAACAAAGACGTGAGGACCTATGTTTTAATAGACACTCTTCGGTGATTTTCAAGACTGGGCAAGTCCTCAGGATTAAATTATTAAAATGAAAACAGGGTGAGCTCAGGAGTCAGAGCTGGCTTCAATAAGAATGACAGACCATCCTGAATCATCCCTCACTGTGTGCCAGGCTCTGTTCCAAGCAATTTGCTACGACTCACTCATCAAATTTACTTCTCTTAACAATCCTATGAGCCCATTTTACATACGAGGAGAGTGAGCCAGGGAGAGAGGTTGAACACTTGCCCAAAGTCACATAGCCAATAAATAGTAACTAAACTAGACCTTCTAGTTACAAAAGTCTAAGCTTTTACTCATGATGTTGAACAGCCTCTGACATTCATCAGATGTGTGACTATAGTCAGATCCTTTGAAAGTTTTGGACATCCGACTCTTCTACACCCATTGCGTAGAAATTGTTGAGTATCCAATGTGAACACGATTAGCGTGTACTAATGATAATGATAGCTTAAAAACTGCTGAGAATAGCCAGAAATCTCTTGGTATTCTTACATCTTTCCTCACTTAATCCTTAATATAACTCCATGAGGTAGACACTATTAGACTCTAATTTTAAAGATCAGGAAACTGAGGCACAGAGCAGTCAATGGGTCCAAAGTTACACAGCTAGCGAGCAATAGAACTGGGTTAGTAGGTGTCTAGTGACAGCAAAAAAGCTATAGAAATTGTTGCAGCAACTTTTAAAGTATCAAATCCACAGAGGCTAGGGCCCCCCGATTCTCACTGTTCTTCCCACGTTACACTTTCTGAAAATTCTGAAAGTGACACCATAACTCCTTTAACTCTCAGCCTGCACCTGCGTGCAGTGATAGGTTGCCCTGCCATTTGCTCCTCTGCTTTCATCTTCCACCTTCCACACCTAGTTTAACTTTACATCAAAAGAGTAAGTATGACTCTTGTTGGTGGAAGGCGGTTGCATGAGCTTAAAAATTAGCCATTGCAGCTGGATTTGGACTTGGAGGAAGTCCAGATCCTGCAGGCAGTAGACACCAGCAACACCTGCTTGCGTTTGCGTCATTTTGTGAAATGTGAAATCATTCCCTTCACACCAACAGCAGAGATATTCTTAGTGTGTGGATTTTGTTTTTTAAGAAGAGGAAGGGGGGATGTGCTTTGTTTGCAACTGGAGCTGTGCAGTGACCCCAGAGTCCGACCATACCTCCTGCATTTCTCCCCCAGCTGCTCACAGAGGAGTTGGGGTGTGGAGCCACTGCTTCGGATCGGAAGTCAGGAGACCCGGACCCCTGACCTGCGGTGACCACAACAGGTCTCTAGGGCCTTGATGGTCGGTTTCACCATCTGAAAAATGAGTGATTTGGACTCCGTTGTTTCCTAAGGCCTATTTGTGGCTGTAGGGAAGGTCTCGACTCATCTTACATCACAAAAGCACTTACGCACCCAACATTATGTGTGCTTCTAATTTTCATTATTGTTGGTACGTTACTATTTTCAAAAATATGGTTCTGAATGTACAAAGAGCTAAAAAGTGGCCTTGCACATGTGTTAAATTATATATGTATATAATGTATATTTGTATTAAGTGCACAAAGTATATTTTATAATATGATGCTTTGTGCACTTAATTGAGATTTTCGTTGAAATGACCCTGTCAAAGGCTATAATGAGAACATTTGTTTGTACTCAGGTTCCCAGCATCGAATAATATGTTGCTCTATTTATCTTATAATAAATTGTTACTACCCCTCAATAGATTAATCGTTAATGAGAACTTTACTAGGAATTAAATTCCTTAACAAATGATTTTTACCTTTTTCTTATGAGTTAATTTTCTACATGTGTTTGAAAGATGGTTATAGCTTTTGTCCCTCTGGAGGAATTTAATGATTAAGAGTAATTTTACAAAGTAAAAGGCAAGATGAGTCTAACCCAGAAAAAGCTCAGGCTTCCTATGTGTGCTGATAATCTTTTAGGAGATCAATCAAGTTCTATTTTCATTCTTATCTTTTTACACATTTTCTCTCTTTTCAAGCCAAGTTCCTGAAGAAGATGGTGTCGAAGAGTCACGGTGTATGTTGATTTCCATGCATGGGTGTCTTTGAGGTTTAAAATCTTGTACGACATGCCCCACCCCCCACCAAAAAAAACCTAAATCAAGCTGCCCTTGCATGTGCCTCAGGGATTTATTAAAGAGGCAGCCATCTAAAAATAAGGTGATAAAAGTTCCACGTCTAATCTTCTGAGAAGCAGATAACGCTTTAGCTTTTTAGAACTTTAGACTCTAACCTTTTGTACTAATGCTTTTCATGTAACAAAGGTGGGAAAAGATGGAAGCAGACAGTGCCTTAAAGGGGGGAGTAAAGAAATAGAAGTGGGATCACTTTTGTCAGGAGAATGAGCTTTCCCTTTGGTAAAATGGTCTCTTCAGATTTGAAGAGTGAGGGAAACACTTGCTTAAGTGTATACACCTTCAAAAGACTCACTGAAAGGTAATCTTGGCAGGAGTGCCCCTGTAACGACAAGGCAGGCTGACGGCACTTCAGTCTTTGGTCTGTTGGTGCCCAGTGATGGCATATGAGTCAGGATTCAGAGAAGCAGAACTCTAGATCAGATATACACATGGATGGATAGATGGATGGATGGATGGAAGGATGGATGGAAGGATGGAAGGATGGATGGATGGAAGGATGGATGGATGGATGGATGGGATGGAAGGATGGAAGGATGGAAGGATGGAAGGATGGAAGGATGGATGGATGGATGGATGGAAGGATGGATAAGTGGATGGATGGAAGGATGGATGGGTAGATAGATAGATATGGGTTTAGAACAGATTTGGCTATACCTAATTGTGGGTGCTGGACATGTAGCCTCTCTAAGGCTGTTGTCTTCATTTCTGATACTGGGGCTGGTATCTGCTGGACTGGAGGCTGCAAGTTGGCAGGGGACATTAATACCCAGTGTGGGGCAGTGAGGACAAGCTGGACACACAAGAATGGACAGAAGCCCACATCAACTCTCGTTTCTTCTGATCATAATGAGCAGGGTGTCCTCCAGAAGCTGTACCCTTCATCACAGAGTGAAACACACATCTGGCCCAGGAGTGGGAGACACTGAAAGTGGAACCAGGGAAAGTGGGTCATTAACGGACCCGGACACTGCCTTAGGCAAATGAGACTTAGCAGGTGGGTGACAACAGGAGTACGCCACAAAAGTGCTGGGGCTTCACTTCACCCTCCAGATCTCACAGCAGAATCTCCCAGACCACACACCTCCAGGAAAGAGGACTCAGAGGATGCAGTTCAGCCTGGCCACGTTGACACACAAAGCTACCGCAGATATCCGGCTGCCCTATCTTTGCACCAGAAATATATCAAGAAGTTCAAACATGTGAACAACTTGAGATAAGGCATAAATCTTCTTCAACATAAATCTGTTGTGCTTTCTCCAACCTTAAAAATAGTACAACTACTCAGCTCACTCAATTAGAAGAATAAAACATAGAACAAATTCCTTATAAATTATATCATCACATAGTATCAGTTCTGAGCTTAAGTTATTCAATGGGGCACTGTTTACTTACATACAGATGCTCTCTCACTTACGATGGTACCACTTACGATTTGTCAACTTTACGATGGTGCGAAAGCAATATGCATTCGCTAGAAATGGTACTTGGAATTTGGAATTTGGATCTTTCCCCAGGCTAGTGATATGTGGTCTAATCCTCTCTCGTGATGTTGGGCAGCTGCAGTTTCTGTCAGCCAAGTGATCGCGAGGGTAGACAGCAAATTCACTGGTAAACACCCTCCCCATACAGCCACTCTGTCTCCCTTTCAATATGGTATTCAGTAGATTACAGGAGATTCTCATCGCTTTAATATCAATAGGCTTTGTGTTAGATGATTCTGCCCAACTGTAGGCTAATGAAAGTGTTCTGAACATGGAAAAGGTAGGTTAGGTAAAGCTACGATGATCGGTAGGTGAGGGGTATTAAATACATTTTTGACTTAAGGTATTTTCAACTTATGATGGGTTTATGGAGAGGTAACCCCAGTTTAAGTCAAGGAAGATACGTACTCAGATTAAATGCCTTTTGAGTCCTCTTCCCACTGATTTGGGGAAGTCTACTCTTTGTTTCTTGAGGACTCACTCCCAGGACCCAGCAGCTTTGGTGTGCTAATGGTGATAATAGGAAGGAAAATGAGACTCTGTTCTTCACTGTAAGTGCCTCTCTGTGTGTCATTGTCCTCCAGTGAGGAAGCCATCTGGTATTAGATATGAAACAGATAATACAGAGGTCTTCCCCCACCCACATTCATGGTGCCTGTGTAACTGGGTTAGGAAGGGAACAAGTATAACTCGCCTATTAGATGTCCTGATAGCAAAATTTAAAAGGTTGGTGTATTGTCTGGGACACTAGCTCTAATCCCTCCGTTCATTATGGTTAGCACCCTTTTGGGGTTTGTGTTTTGTTTTCTGCCAGTGGGTCCTAGTCATTGTTTCTTCTGACATGGTTTAAGAACATAGAAACTCAAGGGGAAGAGATCTGGATCATTATCCTCTTTCCCTGGGCTCCATATAGTTACTCCTTAAACTCAAAGGCAGGGAAAAGAGGATTATTATTATTATTTTTTTTGGTCTATTGATGTCTGATGATGGCATATCAGTCAGGATTCAGAGAAGCAGAACTCTAGATAGGATAAACACATGGATGGATGGATGGATGGATGGATAGATACATAGATGATAGATAGATAAGGTTTATCTATGATAGATAAATGGATGGTACTATTTCTAGAAATGGAAACGAGCAAGGACTTTTTAAGTGTCAATTTCTTACAAAAAGAAAGAAAAGAAAAGAAAGGAAAGAAAAGAAAGTGAAAGAGAAAGAGAAAGAGAAAGAGAAGAGATTAAAGTTCTATCTCACTGGGCATCATGCTTCAAATGATACCAGAAAAAAAAAAAAAAGTTATCACTTGAAAAGGTTATTTTGTTAGTAATTCCAGCTGAGCATTTATTGTAGTTAAGGTTTACTGCAGGCAAGAACAACTGCAGTGGGAAGAAAATTATTCATTGCATGCAGGATTTTCAAAATACCTTTTTGTTAGCACACATATAACATGCCCTCACCTATCATTATCAAATCTGGGCACTGCCAGAGATATCTAAATTTAACATGACAAACAACAGATGGAGAGAAACATCACCCCACTTAGGCTCTCCTGGTGTGAACTGTGATTCATTGAGGGGAAATTGAGGGTCATAAACAAATTGGTAACACAGTACCAGGCTGTGCCAAAGATGGATGGATGGAGGGATGGATGGATGGATGGCTGTTTGGAAGGAAAAGAGGAAGGGAAGGAAGGAGGGAGGGTGGGAGGAAAGCAGGAAGGAAGGAAGGTTGGTTATCAAAATCACCAGTGTGCTGTTATTAGGAAAGACATAAAATAATTTTGTAGGATTAGAATTCAGATGACATGGAGGAGGTAGACATCAAGAGAAGAAAATTGAAATAAGACTTTTCCTTGGAAAATTCTTACCCATTTGGGGGGCTATTAATAGGTATAGGATTAAAGTGGCCTTGGGGACAGTACAGAAGAAAGGAAAAGCTGGTTTGTTATTCCAGATCTATTTTTTTTTTAATTTGTCTATTCGATTGACAGAAAACCAGGAGATATGCTTACAAAAATTACTATAGTCTTCCCTCAGCACTTTCCAGAAAGTGTGGAGACTGAGAGGCAATCGTTTTTTGCCTTTTAAATTTTTCCTATTCTTGATCAAATCATATTTTGTGACAGTTCATAGCCAATTCTATTCTTTTCATTTTCCTTTGTTTCAGCAAAAAAAAAGGATTTGTAGTAACTTAATATCTTGAAAATTAGCTCAGAAACTGTTGCTATAACTCAGAAGTACTTACTGTACTTTTTTAGCAGTTTAATTCAACACTATTGGGACCACTGAAGGAGAATTCTCCATGCACTTTCAAATATAATGTGGTATGTGTTTGTATCACCACTGGCAATTCAAGAAGATAAAATGATTCAAGCAAACGTTAACAGTGGTTTTAATATACTAGAAGCATAATTAAATGATTATGACTGTTCTTCACACATATCTGTGGAAATTTCTTTGGAGTTGTAAATTAAGAGGAATCGTGCATGTTTTTCTTGTTTATTTAAGTAAAACTGATATAACTGATAAATCATAGCTCTTCAAATTATAATTCCTCAGTAATCTCTGAGTCTTGAGACCGTGATAATCTGCATCATAATGGTTAGGAGATACAGTAATTTTATTAAGTTTGGGGAAATCAACAGTCAGAGTGATTCACCAGTATGAATGAGAGAAAAATCTAATCAAAATTATGACTATGGCTAGTTTCTCACGATGAGTCCAGAAATCTGGAACAAAAAGAAAGTAGTTGGGGTCAGGAGAAGATGCCCCACCTTCACCCCTCAACCTACCAACTTTAGTGTGAAGGGATTTGTTTATTTTCTTTATATTTGCCACTAGAAACTGGACATGGTACGGAGCATATTTGGCTGTGAACGTTTGTGCAGTCCGAAAGTGCACAAAATCCATTCATTTAACAAATTCAATCAATATTTATTAAGAACTTACTTTGTAGCAGGTATTATGCAGAAGAATACGAGGAAGATGGGATGTCCACCCTCATGGTATTCACACATCTAATGGTAACAACAGGCATGCAAATGATCAGGTGCAGTGTTCTGTAGAATATGGTCCACGAAGATGGACAACCAGGCAGTGTCACAGTATCACTGAGGAAGGGCATCTCACCCAGATCAGGGGTGCAAGAGCTATTTCTAGGAGGAAGGAATATCTACACTGAGACCTTCAAGAAGAAGAGGAGGTAAAAGGTATGGAAAGCACGTTCCAGAAAAAAAGGAATGGCCAGAGATAAGAGAAAGCTTGATGCATTGGAAGAAGTGAAATAATTTTATGGCCAGTTATGTGGTACAGGTGGGAGATGCTGAAGAATTAGACCAGTGAGGTATACTGTGGTCAGACCACCAAAAACCTGGTAAGCCCTGTAATGGAGTTTGGGCTTTATTGAGGGGTTTAAGCAGTAACAACAAAACAACAACAACTAACATCTATATAGTTCTTAAATAGCATGCTTTTCCTACATTAACTCATTCAGACTCCTAACAACTGCATGAGATAGGTATGATTATTATTCCCATTTTATAGAAAAGAAAACTGATGCACAGAGAGGTTAACTAACTTCAAGGTTATGAATGACAGACCCAGGATCAAATCCAAGTAGTCTGGCTCCATAGTCCCCACCATAAACCCTAAACCATACCAGGAACAAAGGAGTGGCATGCTCAAATTTTCATTTTTGAATACTCCCTTGCTTTATAGCATGGAGCTTGGCTGGGAGGATTGGGCAAGCGGAAAAAAAAATAGAAACCCCTTTAGAAAGCTGGTGGATTGATTCCTGAAGATAGATGCCAGAGACTGTACATTCATGGCAAAAGCAATGGGGACATGATAAATATTTGAGAAATACACAGGATGTAAAGTCACTGGGTCTTGGTGATTGATTGTCCACATGGAAGGAGAAGTAGTCAGATGTGGTGCTCTGGTATCTGGTTGGCCACATGATGGCTGATGGCGCCCTTCACTGAAAAGAGAAACATGGAGTGTGAAATTGGTCCTTCCTTCCTCCCTCTCCTCTCCCATCCCTCCCCTTCCCTGCCCTTCCTTCTCTTGCCTCCCTGCTTCCCTATTGTCTTTTTATTCTTTCTTTACCAAATTCATAACATTTATTTTGCAGAGAGGCGATGGAGTTCATTTCTGGACTTGTTGAATTCTAGACACTAATAACATTTCTATATGTAGAAGAAATGGTTGGAGTCTGGGAATGGAGCACCAGGAAGACAAATGGGCTGAGGGTGGGTTTTGGAAACAAGCGACATGTACATAATAACATAGTCCATGCACATGAGTGAGGTCACCCAGGGAAAGCAGATAGAGAGATGGTAGGGACTACACTGGAATCTTAATGTCCAGCAACCCAAATGTGAAAAACTAGAGTTTAATGTTGAATTCCACTATTAAAAACTTCTATTTTATCAATAGGATATTTCGAGTCATAGAATGGAAGCTAAGAAGACAAAGTTGTGGGCGAAAAGAATCCTAGGGTTAACTAGATATAACTATTTGGGCTCCTTGGTGTACTTTTCATTCTCTTTTCCATGTTTAAGAATAATATTCTGTGATGAAGAATAAAAGGTCAACAGGTTAATACTGAATAACTCCCAAGCTTATGAGAGAACAGGAATCAAGTGAATTTGTTAAAATATTTTAAATGGCTGAATATATAAACACAGGACATGGGGTCAAAATGATGTAAGTTCAAATCCTAATTTCACCTCTTAGCGTCTGAGTGACCTTGTGCAAATGGTATCACCCACTGAGTCACAATTGTCTGGACTGAGTAGGTGGTACCTATTCTCAGTCCCAATGCAGGATAAATAAAGTAATGTTTGTGAAATGCTCAATGATTAATGATTGCTGTTTTTCTTTTCTTTCCTTTCTAATTAATTAATTAATTGATATTAGTGCTATTGCTTTTTATTAATTCTGCCTTTTCTGTTATTTCAACAGAAGAATTTTTCTGTCATCATTTGGGGAAAAAAAAAAGAAAAAACAGGGGTCCGTCTTCTTGGGAATGCCATAAAGAGTTGCTTAGGGTCATAATCTGAACCCAGGAAACTGATCAACTCAGAAGTGCTTGACTTTGTAAAGAAAAACATCATCTTTGTCATTTTAGATATTGAATTCAGAAAAAACAATGGCTAATTCCTTTTGGTAAGAAGGCAACTTAAGGGAAAGGGCCACACAGTGGCTAAGATTTCATGTAGCAAACAATACCTTCTGTGAGTTTAGACTTAGGAGTAGACATTTTAGTAGGTGTTGGGGGAAGACACTAGGGCTTCTACATACCATCTTTCCATGTTTCAATTTTGAGTATTAAATGTACTTGTTTATTTCAGTTTCAAGAGGGTGACACAAAGGATTTGGGCACCATAAAGAAGTTATCGCCATAATGATACGGCAGTTGTTAACAGTGTCTTTGAGAGTAGAAACACAGACTCTACTGGTCTTAAACTTAACTCCTGTTTTCTAAGAAGTCGAGAACACATCCCTTCATTGTGTGCCCACAAGCCTTGGAAAACAGCAGTCTATATATATTTAAATCGTCCTAAATTTGATGAGCTCATTTAGCTTGAAGTAACTAGCCACTTAGATGTATAAGTGGGTCCTGAGAACCAGTCTAAGTCATAAACTCAGTGTCTGTGCAGCCTAGTGGTTAAGTGCCAGTTTCCTCATTTGCAAAATGGCAGGGGTTGGGGGTGTGACTAATACTGTAAATCCACAGGGTTACTGGGCATGGAAGCAACCGAAGTTATCAGCTGAACTTACTGGGATTATTTTAAATAAAAGTTAATAAAAAACATATTTTGGTACATTTAAGGGTAAACTTACATTATTGTGAAAAATCACTTAGGTGAAAGAATGCTTTCTCATGCATATATATCTGAGTAAATACTTATTTAAAAATTTGTGTTAGGTCTATTAACATTTCTATTAAATCCATCATTCTAGCAATATGTACATTTAGCTTTTCCCAGAGAACATAGTAATGTAGGATAAATGCAATGAATACCCATAATGGGCTGCTTGCTATTTTTTTAATCTTTTTTTAAATCTTTTTTTTCATTTTATTTTATTTTATTTTATTTCTTTTCAGTGTTCCAAAATTCATTGCTTATGCTCTCTATTTTTATACTGAAGACAAAGGGAATAATAACTAACCTCAAGTGTGAACTTTGGCCTTTTAACAGAATATATGAGTTCTAAAGACATCTGAAATCCAGGAGTAACTATAAAATGTTAACATAACTCTCATCCTCTGTATGGACAATGCTATCGAATTTTAGGATGGTCCATAAAATGTCTTATTTGGAATTAAATAATAATGTCTTAAGTATAATACTTTTCTATCCATTTTTAGATGCAAACTTACAAGGGTGAAATACACAAATTCTTCATGTATAATTGTAAGAGGTTCTGAACCCAATTCCAACATGTTGTATGAGGTGGTCCCCACCCCCCCAACAATTATTTGAACACCAGCTGGGTGTCCTTCAACTCAATTCAATTCAATTCTAACACTACCTACCCAGAGGTAGCATCAAATTCCTTCAGGTTAAGGACTCAGTCTTGCAAAACTGACTCTCCCTAACCCCTTTCCCCTTCAGACACCAGTTTTGTAAGGACCTATTCAGCCAGAGCAGCCCCACCCCGGTTGAACAGCCATTTTGTTGTTTATGCAGTAAAACTTAAATTAACCCTGCCCCCCTCCAGGGGAACTTACTTAAAAGCAAATCCGGGAAACCCGTCCCAGGTAACAAAGCCCAGATACAAGGGTAGGTCAAGTCAGGTGGAGAGAATGCCCTGAATGCAGGGATGAGTCGGGTCAGGTGGAGACATCCAATCAGTAGAGCGCCCATACTGTCTCCCTAGCTACCAAGGAGTGTGGGCCCCACCTTTTGGGCACCAGTTCTGACCAAGGTGATAGGCTAGTTCAAATAGCTACTATGGGGTGAATTGTAGTTCAACTGGCCACCCGTGTGGGACCTAGCATGACTGTGCAGCTTTCTCTGTGTGTTGCAACCTCATTGGTCACCTGTGTGTGGCCAGGCCCAACCACATGGCCTGTGCTAGACGTCCCTGGCCGGTCAGTTTGATTCTTGATGCTTGGCACGAAATAAAGCTTTGCTTGACCTTCGCTTTGTATCAGTCTCGCTCCTTTGACCATGGACCCAACAGTTTCAAGTCCAGATTATCACTTGTGTTTCTGACCAGCCAGCTATAGATCAGATGTTCTAATGATCTTCACCTTGGGTTTGATTACTTTCCTAGAGCAGCTCATAGAACTCAGAGAAACATTTTACTCACTATGTTACCAGTTTACAATAAAAGAATATAACCCAGGAGAGCCAGAGGAAAGAGATAGGTAAGGCAAAGTAAAGGGAAAGGTCACAGAGCTTCTACGCCCTCTCCATGCCTGCCACTCTCCCCAAGTCTCCAAGTGTTCACCAACACAAACCCTCTGACCCTGGTCCTTCTGAGTTTTTATGGAGGCTTCCTTGGGTAGGCATGATTGATTAACTCATTGGTCACTGATGTCTGATCAACTTTTATTTACAAAGGTCTGGAGGTGGGACTGAAAGTTCCAACCCTCTATTCACAGAATTAGTTCCCCTGGCAACCAGCTCTGTTCTCTACCACAGTCCAAAGCCATCATTAACATAACAAGAGACACCTTTATTGCTCTCACCGCTCTGGACACTCCCAAGTGTTTTAGGAGCTCTGTGCCAGAACCCGTACAAAGACCAAATATGTATTTCTCACCATAACACACCGTAGATTCAGAAAGATTTGACAAATGCATATACATTGTAACACATATCTCTTTAGAGATACAGAATATTTTTGTGTTCAGAACATTTTTGTGCTCAAGGGAATTCCCTTGTGCTTTTCCAGCCCATTCCTGACCACTAATTCAAAAGCAGCCCTTGTTGTAATTTTTTGTATAAAATTGGACTAATTTTTCAGCAATTCTAACACTTTATATACTGGAATTATCTAGTATAAATTCACTTTGATCTGGCATTTTTCATTCAACACTTAATTTGGGGGGATATACCCATGTTGTAACATATATTACTCTGCCCCTTTTATTGCTAAGTGGTATCCATTGAATGGATATACCACTTTAAAAAAATCCTACTCATGGAATGCATGTAAATTTTTCGTAATGTCTAACGAACAATAGTCAAATTTATCACATTTTTGCTTGTATGCTTAGTGTTTCTGTGTCCTAAGAAATCTTTGCCCAACCCAAGGTCATAAAGATATCTTCTTATGCTTCATTTTTAAAATGTTACAGTCTTAGTTCCTATATTTAGGTCTAAGTTTATATGGGCACAAAATTTTTTGCTGGGAGTAAAGAAGGCATCAAGATTCATCTTTTGTTTCATATGTATCTCCAGTTGTTCCAGCATCATTGCTGAAGAGACTTCCTTTTCCCCATTGCAGTGTTTTGGTAACTGCAAAAATAATTGATTGATTATACACATTTGTGTCTATCTCTGGATTCTGTATTTCTTTTTTTTTTTTTTAAGATTTTATTTATTTATTTGACAGAGAGAGATCACAAGTAGGCAGAGAGGTAGGCAGAGAGAGGGAGAGAGGAGCAGGCTCCCTGCTGAGCAGAGAGTCCGACGCGGGACTCGATCCCAGGACCCTGAGATCATGACCCGAGCTGAAGGCAGCGGCTTAACCCACTGAGCCACCCAGGCGCCCTGGATTCTGTATTTCATGTCATTTATTTTTGTGCCAACGCCACACTAGCTTGATTAGTGTAGAATTGTGGTAAGTCTTAAAATCAGGTACGGGAAAGTCTTCATTATTCTTTTTTTTAAAAGATTTCATTTGTTTGGGGCGCCTGGGTGGCTCAGTGGGTTAAAGCCTCTGCCTTTGGCTCAGGTCATGATCCCAGGATCCTGGGATCGAGCCCCACATCGGGCTCTCTGCTCAGCGGGGAGCCTGCTTCCCTCTCTTTCTCTCTGCCTGCCTCTCTGCCTACTTGTGATCTCTGTCTGTCAAATAAATAAATAAAATCTTAAAAAAAAAAAAGATTTCATTTGTTTGAGAGAGAGAGAGAGAGTGCACACACAAGCATCTCCTCCCCCAACCCCCCACCCCTGCAAGCATGAGTGATGGAAGGGCTCAAAGACAAGCAGACCCTCAGACTCCTTGCTGAGTATAGAGACCCATGCAGGGACTCCAAACAGGGGCTGAAGGATGAAGAGGGGCTCCATCCCAGGACCCTGAGATCATGACCAGAGCCAAAGTCAGATGCTTAACCAACTGAGCAGCCCAGGTGTCCCTGCTATTTTTTTTTTTTTTAATATTGCTTTTGCCTCAGTTAAGGTCTAAATCTTCTGCATTTCTACATACATAGAATAGAATCTGTCAAATTAACAACCACAAAAATAGTCACTGAAATTATGACTAGGATTGCATTGATTCTATAAATTTGACAGTTAAAAATACAGACTTATAAAACATAGTTCTATTTACTTAGATTCTCTTAATTTTATTCTCAGTAATACTGTGTGATTTCAGTGGGGCAGTCTTACACATCTTTCATAAAATTTATCACTAACAATCTTATGGTATTTAAAAACTACCATATTTTTTTAAATATGGTATATAAAAAACTGGTATTTAAAAAATAAATTCCAATTTTTGGCAAGAATATAGAAATACAATTTCTTTTCACATATTGACATTGGCTCTTGCTATCTTGTTAAATCCCCTTATTAGATTTAGTAGTCTTAGAAAAATCTACATAAACAATCATATACTCTGTAAATAAAAATACTTTTGGGCACCTGGGTGGCTCAGTCAGTTAAGTGTCTGACTTCAGTTCAGGTCATGATCTCGGGGTCCTGGGATCAAGCCCTGCCTCTGGCTCCACACTCAGAGGGAAGTCTGCTTCTCCCTCTGCCTGTCCCCCCACTTTTGCATGCCCCCCTCAAATAAATAAAATCCGTTTAAGAAGACACTTTTACTTATTTATTTTAATGCTTATAAGCTTTTCTTTTATTAATGTTTTTCATGTATTATATGTATGCTTATTGATTTTTGTGTTATCACAGTTGCTGGTACTTCTGGTACCATGTTGAATAAAATCAGGTGTCCCTGATCTTAAGGAAAACTTGTTTTGTCTTTCATGACAGATCTTCAAGAGGTATCTTTCAGATATAATGATCCCTGTGTGTTTTTCATAGATTCCCATCAGAAGATTTTACAGATTGAGAAAGTCTCTGATTTTGTTCCATGCTTTTCTTCATCAGTTGTGATGATTATATGATTTTTCCTTTTTCTGTGAATGGTTGAATTGAATTGAAGGCCTCAAATATTTTACCCCGTTGTATAGTTCTATTTGGTGGGGAAGGGGAGATAAGTCACTCATTATTCTGTTATGGTTGAGTTGGAAATCTGTTACCCACTTGTCTGTGCAGAATATGTTTATGATTTAATTGGTGAACATTTAATAATAAAAATAACAATGACTGGGGCGCCTGGATGGCTCAGTCCGTTGAGTATTCAACTCTTGATTTTGGTTCAGGTCATGTTCTCAGGGTCCTGGGATCCAACCCCGTCCAGGGCTCCATGCTCAGTAGAGAGTCTGCATGAGAATTTTCTCTCTCTCATTTCTCTCTGCCCCTCTCCCTTACTATCTCTAAAATAAGTGAATCTTAAAAAAAAATAACAGTGACAACAATGGTGGAATCAACAAGTAATGCAGGGTGGCAAACTTACTACGTGTTGTACACATTCTCTCATGCAACAGAAACAGCAGCCCCACAAGGGAAGTCTTTGTGGAGATGTATGTGAACCCCGAGATTTCATTCAGCATAAGTCACATCTCAAGGAAACATAGCTTGGAAAAGGAATAGTCTGAATTTGAATTCTCTTATTCCCAGAACATGCTTGTTTCAACACTAGATAATACTATTGTTTATTACCTGCGTCACCAAGGTTCTTTTAATGGATACCTACTATGTGTAAGACATTGTTGAGATATGGACTTTCTTTCCAAAGATACCTTTGAACTGTTGCTATGTCTGCCTCACTCTGGGTACATTAATTCTCCTTGTAGACAGATTTTGTATCAAAATGTCTGCCCAAATTCTGAGTTTGACAGTACAACCTTCATTTTTCATTTCTAGGCCTTGGCTTGTAGATAACATGAAATATGCATGGATACTTTACACAACTCAGCCATGGCTCTATAGAAATGCATTCTACCAAAAATATATCGTCTCACTCAGATAGATACAATATCTACACACAACAAGCTACAGCCTCCCTTTCACCAAGTCTTCTCATCCACAGAATGTTCAAATTTGGTGCAAAAAATAATGGTTTAATTCAAAGAGCCTTTAAGAGATTGTCATCTAATTGAGAATAAATGTGAAAGGACACATCATATCTGGGCTACAGATCATTTGGAAATCGGCAGGTAAATGGTTCAGCTGAGTAACTCATCAATTACATACTAAGCATCTGCTTCTTTTATCAATTTAATAAGTATTTATTAATGGTCTATTATGTGCAAAACACTTGGGCCAGCACTGGAAAAACAAAACAACAGTGATGAACATTAAATATGGTTCCTATCATCCTCCAAAGAACCTAGATTCGCAAGTACCATGTGCAAAGCTCTCTGCCATGATAGATTCTATAGGTTGAGGATGATGGTGGGAGTTTATAAAAATCACTAACATTTAATGTGTTTGTTAGGTTTGAGGCTAGGAGATAATGGCATATCTTAGGCATTTCTTGTTCTAGAGACTGGGATACTGAAGCCTAAATGTAACTTGCCCAAGGCCACGCTCCATGACATGATAGGGCTGAGGTTACTCCGAGGTCCTTGGATTCCAGATCCTTTGTTCTTAATCACTGTGGTTTACAAACCCCGCTGATGATGTATGTTAGATCCATATAGGCAACTGGTTTGTTTGAAAAATTATTTATAACAATCTATATGGTTAAATCTCCCTAGAAAGGAGTCCTTTCCTTAGAATCTTGATTTCTCTCCCCTTTCCTTAAGCTCTCATATTTTCCTTTTCTTTACCTGAAAATCATCCAAATGCCTTTCATCGCATGAAGAATTATTTCAAACCAATGTCAAGTGTGACCCACCCCACCCCAGGTCTTCCATAATCTGACTCCTCACTAGCTCTGAATTAGCTGCATGCTAGCCTACCATGTGCTCCCTGGACATAAGTCACCGGGGACTTCTATCCATCCTCCTAAGTCCCAAGCTCTTTCCCCCCAACACTAGCTGTTTCTCTGCCCACTACACATGGCTTCTTGATATTAGCATTGCTGGTTTCTCCTCACCAGGTCTCCACTCAGAGGTCACTTCTACCAAGGAGTAGGACTTCAACACATCCTTTTTGTGGAACATAGTGCAACCCATAACACACTCATTCCTGCTAGCCCTATCTTACATAGGAGAGAACAGAGAAAGGAGTAGAGTAATTTGCCTGAAATTACAGAGCCAGCAGATGGGGCAGCCTAAATCCCAATCCTGTGTATTTGACTGAAGAGTCTGCTCTCCCACGGTGAGGCTCACAACTTTTGTAGAAAGCACATGAAATTGTAGGAAGTGGAG
The DNA here is from genome assembly GCF_963455335.1 of Martes martes. Classification (NCBI taxonomy): domain Eukaryota; kingdom Metazoa; phylum Chordata; class Mammalia; order Carnivora; family Mustelidae; genus Martes; species Martes martes. The sequence continues at coordinate 6,577,245 of NC_137896.1, forward strand.
GAAATACACAGCCCAAAACATCCGAAGACAGATCATAGACCCGTGGCAGTTCTCAGCAGGGGCAGTAACCCCCTCTAGGGAGCACTTGAGAAGATGTATGTAGTTCCTAGTTATACTGGCTGGGTGTTTTGGGGGGCCATGGAGAAACAGAACAAATGGGTAAAAATTGCTGGGGCCCAATGTCTCAACGTGTGTCTATGGCCTGTGTACAATTACCTTTGCTGAGAATGGATGCTTCTGCCACTGGTGATAGGGGCCAAAGGTATACAAAGCTCTGGTAATGTTTGGAACATTTCTCCTTAACAGAGCATTATCACACCCAAGATACCAGTTGCGCGCCTGTTGGTAGGTGGTCCTTACACCTCTCGTCTCAATGGGATCAGCATCTTTGATGCCTTCTACCTGCACTCGCTTTTTCTCTTTGTGCCCTTATGTGAAGTATTTGCCTCTTCTCCCCACACTGGCATCCTCTTTTCCCTCCTCCTTTTATCTGAGCCTACGTATCCTTGATAACTCAACTGAAGTCCCATCTTCTGCAGTGTACTAATTCTTGGAGACCTCTTCTCCACGGAATCCTAAAGCAGTGTTCACAGCACACACTTTAACATCTCATTATATATTGTTTCATTTTGTTTTGATGGTACCGTGTGTCTAGGTCTTATTTCCCCAATTAGATTCTGAACTTTTCCCTGGGTCTCCATGGTACCCAGGACAGTACGGGGCACACAGTTAGTGATTTTTAGAAACAGGCAATATCCAGAGCAACGTTCTTAGAGAACAGTTCATTCCCCTTAGGTCCGATACCTAGTGTGTTTTAGCTTTCAGAAATCTCGTTATGCAGAATTTAGAATTAGAAAGGAACTTTCTGTGGTGTGTTTGGCCTACTCTGCTCTTTATTATGTCATCTGTACACCGACAACAAAACTTTGTATTATAAAAATATTGCACATAATGAAGTATAATGAAGCATAAGAAAAAAATTAAAATAGTCTGCAATCCGCCCATCTTATATAGCCACGATTTTTGCATATACTTCAAGATATATATTTTTTCATACCAGAGAATGGGAATAAATTAGACAAACCTTGTAACTGGCTTTTTTCACTTAATATTTCATGAGCACCCAACCACATTAATAAACATATTGAAACTCTCACTTTGAAACAGCTGGATAGTATTCTCTTTTATGAATGGAGCATCATTTGTGTTGGATGTTTCAATTATTCATTCATTTCACAAATATTTACTGATTTCTTGCTATATAGCAGACACTATTGTTCTAGTGAGGAACCATTTCCAGTCCATGCTTCTTGTCAAGACTATGTCAGTGATTCTCAGGGTGATCTGTCCTCCAGGAGTGATGTGGCCCCCAGCAGACATTTGGCAATGTCTGGAAAGGTTTTTGTTTTGTTTTGTGGGTTTTGGGGTTTTTTTGTTTTGTTTTTGTTTTTTTGTTGTCACAGTTTACCAAGAGGCAGGTAGGGTTGATAACTAGTGGGTAGAGGGCAGGGATGCTCCTAACGTCCTCCAAGGTCTAGGACAGACTCTCAAGACAAAAAAGTATCTGGTCCACAATAGCAATAGTGCCAAAGTTTAGAAACATGGCTCCCCTTTGAGGTAACATACTTCTAGTCAAAACAAATACAATTATAATTTAGTCTCCCTGTGTAGAAGCCTTAATATGCTTAGCCACTTTGCTAAGAACTCTGTTCCCCTTTGCTGCTTTTTGCCAAGAATTGATGTCCAGAGGCTACCAGTTATAACCTAGTCATTGATCAAAAGTAAGAATATTAAATAATAACATTTCAGGCACCAAAGAATAACTTAGGGAAGGTGAGTGAGCACAGGGATAGAAGAGGACCCCAGTTATCTCAGTGTTCATCATTTGATTTACATCCAGCACCCCAGGTAATGATGACTCTGATAGTAGGGGTGTTGTTTGAAAATTGTAGTGGGCTAAGTGTAGTTTCATTACAGGAAAACTAACTCAAGACCTCTTTCTCCTTATTGCTGTGACTTTTTAAAAATTTCCTTTAGAAAAAGAGTGAGTATTGACCTCAATGCAAAAAATCAATGTTTTAAATTTTTCTTTTCTTTTTTTTTTTTAATGAAGGAAGGTTATTTCACATACACTTTGAAAATACATTTTGTCTGACCTAGAAAGGGAATAGATAATTTACAGAGGACATAGTGAAAATTAAGCAGGTGGCTGTGAGCTACATATATGGTGCCAGAAGTGAACCATTTGTTAATGTATGGCTTGGTAGGCATATGTACCCAAATCTCATCCCAAATCTCATCCATCCTTTTTGGAAGGAAGAGAGGGAGAGTAGGAAGAAAGCATCAACATGACCAAAACAAAATTGTATTACAATCTCTTAAACTTACGCTTTGAGGAACTAATCATTTTTATTTACTTTGCTGTCATAGGTCATTTCTTAAATTGGACTTATTGGTTATAAAACATTTTATCCTACATGATTTAGACATGCAAATTGTTAAAAGATGACTATTATGAACACAGGAGGTCATGACTGAAATGTATTAATGGGCAATATTTGGGGGTGAGAGCAGTTGCTATATTATGTTCTTTTGTATTAAATAAAGCAGATTTTTAAAAACATTTTATATATTTTATTTGACAGAGATTGCAAGTAGGCAGAGAGGCAGGCAGAGAGAGAGAGAGGAGGAAGCAGGCTCCCTGCCGAGCAGAGAGCCTAATGTGGGACTCAATCCCAGGTCCCTGAGATCATGACCTGAGCCAAAGGCAGAGGCTTAACCCACTGAGCCACCCAGGCACCCAAATAAAGCAGATTTTTTAATGGTGAATGATGCCCCTTCATTATGGGCTTGAATACGCAGGATTATGAACTTACATGTAGACAACCAATTCACGTATTTCATAGGGTGGAATAGTCAAGTAATATCCTTTGTTTTCCACTTTATTTGTGTATGATGGAGTTCTTATATGAAACATAAAACAATAGAGTCTTTCTGATTCTTTAAACCTGAAAACGTCAGTGTGTGAAACAGAAATTCCTAGTATTATCTAATATTAGATATCTAATTAGATACCTAATAGATAATATTATCCTAATATCTCCTATATGAGATCATTTCTATTGTTTCCTAGAAAACCAGAAATATTTATTTGGTCCATTTTATAACTAACAGAACAACATATATTTATCCTCCCAAATATTCTCCCAACTTGATATGTTGCTTGGTGTTATATCTTATGAACTAAGCAAGTTGTTTATATTCTATAAAACTCATTTTTTCCAAATGTGCAAGGAAAGAAAATAGGAAAGATAAGATCAATTTCTCAAGCTTATTGTAAGTTTATAATAAACTAGACAAAAGTAGAATGGCTTAGCCAGACTGGTATACAGACAGCTGGTACAGAGATATTAATGGCTCTCTTTCTTTAAAAAAAAGTCACAGGTTGTTTGAATTAAAGCTGCATATATTAAGATTAATAAATCTTGGAAACACTATGTTGAGTCAAGGGCAAGGACAAGGAGAGGGTGTAATTGGAGAGGACAACGTAAGGTGATTTTATCCCTGTGGGTAATGAGGTGGGATGGTAGAATCCTCAGTACTATTGCATCATTCTTTATAATTTGTTGCATGACTTCATTAAAAAACATAATAGAGTATAAAAGTGAGCCTATTCCCTATTTAGTGATCATCACAAAATGGTTAATTTTGGCCATACTGCATGGTTCCTCTCACTTCATCTATCCCCCATTGAGCAAAATTTGAGCTCAGTACAGTATTTCTGTAGGACAGTGGATGGAAGCTTGGAATATGACTCATCTCCTGATCCCTGTGTATATTGAACTCAGTGATTTTTATACCCAATGAAATGGTTTTCTTTGTTGACTGCCGTTATAAGGTTCTTTTTCTCCTGTGCAAATCTCTGAAGCCAGGTGTTTATCTATGTTTATGTTTTGTAGCTCCCCACAAAAGCTCATGTCAAACAAGAGAAATATTATGTATTTTTAATATAGCTAGCAAGAATAGTGAGATTTAATGTTATTCCACAATAGCTGATGGGATATTCAAGTCCATAAGTTACCTCCAATTTGCCTATGCCTGAAACCTTTACTGGGCCATGTTTATGAGTTTCAGAAAGGTCTGTTTTAGGTTTGCCACGGTCCTGGGTTAAAAAAGCAAGATTTTTGCATTATCTAAGTATAATGCTCACATTAAAAGAAAAGCCTCACTTCAAGTTAGTATTTTTAATCTCTATTTTTTTTCTAACCAAGTCCTCCAATAAATACTTGACTGACTGACAGTAGGTGTTACCTTCTAATTTGAAAATGAATTTTAATTTAACCTTCACATTGTTGGAGAAAAGTATTACTATTCACTCAATAATTAGACTTAATTGGTCTGAGGATTTAAATGCAGCCTTGACACCAAACATTCAAACTGTGTATATTTCACAACTTTAAATGGACTCCTGAGACCACAGCTACCAGATATATTTCATCAGCTTGTGGTATACTTTTGTCAGCAAGCAAATGTAAAGGTCCAGTTGCTGATATTTGAAAACCAAAGTCAAAATGAAGTAAAAACAATGGGTTTTATGATTTCTGGACTGCATATGATACTGTTTTTTCTTTTTTTTTTTTACAGCAGAGATTGACTATCTATACTCTTTTCTTATCTTTTAATTGGCATAATCATTAAATATCTACCAATCAATATGACACCAAAACACCAGCAGCAAAAGCAAAATTAGACAAGTGGGATTCCATTAAACCGAAAAGTGTCTGTGCAGCGAAGGAAACAATCAACAGAATGAAAAGGGAACCTGCAGAATGAGAGAAGATATTTGCAAACCATATATTAGATAAAAGATTAATATCCAAAACACGTAAGGAAACTCCTACAACTCAAGAGCAAAAAAATTAAATAACCCTTAAAAAATGGGCAAAGAGTTTAAACAGATATTTCTCCAAAGGAGAAATGGAAATGGCCAACAGGAATATGAAAAGATGCTCCGTGTAACTAATCACTGGAGAAGTGCTGATCAAAGCCACAACAAGAGGTCATTTCACTATGTTAGAATGGGAGTTTTCAAAGCAAAACAAAATCAAGTCAAACACAACCCCTGTTGGTGAGGATGTGGAGAATTTGGAACCCCTGTGCGCTATTGCTCGGAAGGCAAACTGGCATAGCCACTGTGGAAAACTGTGTGGAGGTGCCCCCCAAAATTAAAAAATAGAATTAAAAAATATGAACCAGTAATCCTATTTTGGGCATATACCCAAAATACCCTGAAATCAGGATCTAGAAGAAACCTCTGCACTCTGATGTTCACTGCGGCTGTTATTCAGGACAGCCCAGATACAGACACAACCTAATGTTCATTGGCAGATAAACAGATGAAGAAAATGTGGTATATACACAAGTAAAATATTATTCAGTCTTAAAAACAAAGGAAACCATGATAAGAAGGATGAACTTGGAAGATATTATGCTAAGTGAAATAAGCCAGACAGAGAAAAACAAATACTATATGAGTCCACTTATAAGAGGTCTTTAAAAAAGTTATGCTATAGGGGGGTCTGGGGGGCTTGGTCGTTTAGTGTCTGCTTTTGGTTCAGGTCATGATCCCAGAGTCCTGGGATCGAGCCCTGCTTCGGGCTCCCTGCTCAGCGAGAAGCGTGTTTCTCCCTCTCCCACTCCCACTGCTTGTGTTCCCTCTCATGCTGTCTCTCTCTCTTTGTCAAATAAATAAATAAATAAAATCTTACAAAAATAAATAAAATAAGATAGTCATGCTTTTAGAAACAGAGAATAAAATGGTGGTTACCAGAGCTGAGGGAAGAGTGAAATGGGGACTCGCTGTTCAAAGGACATCAAATCTCAGTCACGCAAGATGAATAAATTCTCGAAATCTGCCATATACAACGTTGTGCCTATAGTAACAATACTGTATCGTGTGCTTAAAAATGTGTTAAGAGGGTAGATCTCATGTTAAGTGTTACTATCACAATAAAAATATTTAAAAAGTATATCTGCCAAACATAATATCTACCATTAAAGATGTCCCATATTTCAAATGTTCTGTCACACTTTTTACATGCATTAAAAATAAGCTTCACAATATTTAATGAAACCAATTATTATTTCTATTTTAAAATAAGAAAGTGAATTCCAAGCATGATAAATGTTGAGTTTGTCTGACACAGTTTTGCTCCCCTCACCCCAAAGATGAGTACATGGTCTATGCCGGGATCGTTGGAACATCTGTAGGGATTGATTCTGTAATGATCACATGATCAAACTTGGACCAATCAAATGAACTCTCTGGTATTTTTCCGACTGAAACTGGCGAGGAAGACTTTTCTCCTATTAGGTCATAGAACTGGATATAAGTTGATCTCATGTAGACAGCAGCCACGTTTCCCACTATTCAAAGATAAAATCCAGCTTTGACAGAAGACATGAGAGAGGAATACCAAAGACCTCCTAATGACTTTGAGTGTTTAGACCTAATTATAATCAGAGTTTTTCAATTCTGGCACAGCTGACATTTTGGACCAAGTGCTTCCTCACCGGGGAAGGGGACTCTCTTGTGCTAACATCAACACAGCGCTAGATGCCAGAAGCACCCACTTTCCTGAAGTTGTGACGAGGATGTCATCTGACATTGTCAAAGTTCACCCGGGGAGTGGGATGAGGAGGGGCAAAATCATCCTCTGTTGAGAACCACTGAGGGATAACTAAGAATATCATCACCACTGTGCTGGTGAATTATTTGAGCTACGAAATCTTCTCCATTGGCTTAAACTAATCTGAATTTAGTCTCTGTAAAATATAACCAAAGGAACCTTGACTAGTTTGAAAATGATGAGTAACCTGCACAAAGACATAGAAAGTCTTGGAGCACTTTGCTAAGTGCATGCCATAAGGAAAACAAAAGAATTTACATATTCATATATACTGTCTGTGTGCATGCATGCGTGTGTGTGTGTGTGTGTGTGTACACACATATACACATAAGAGGGACCCGCAGGTAAAGAGCTTTAAAAGGAAGTTTTCCATGTGAGTGAGTGAGATGCACTCCAGGCCTGGGGTGGAGAAGGACATGATGCACTGTGGGATCTGGGGCTGGGCGAACAGTGAGCAGGATAGAGGTGACCTTGAAGCAGCATTCGGAGGACATGATGAAGAACCCATCCATTGTTGGAGTCCTGTGCACAGGTTCACAGGGACCTAATCTGGGTTGTTGTGGGACCCCATCAAGTGAAGCACGCTGGGGGGATACCTGCTCTAGCCCAGCAAGCTGCTGAGCGAACCTCAGACCCCACTGACTTTCCTGTGGTGTCTGTAGAATCAGATAACGGGAACATTAGCAACCAGAAATAGGATGGCATCACAGTGGCAGTGCACAAAGTGGCCTCTTGATAGCTCACATCATTTCTCCAGCAGCCTGTCATAGGGGCTCGATCCTACCTGTACTAATTATCTTGCAGAACTATGAAAGTTCCAGAAGTGAGGCCATTTATCTAGTGTGCATCGGGTACTTTTCTATTAATTATGAAGTAAGCTGCTTTTTGACACTCAACGGACTGACTTATTAAAATATTAGTAAGAAAGGCTCCTGTTTTGAAGCAGCAGGCTCAGGTCACTTTGTACACAGAATTTGATTATGTTCAATGAATCTGGTTGGAGGGGGAAAAGTTAAGTAAATTTTCCACATTGTTGACCCATGAAACACGTTAATTGAGAGGTGCTTCTCAAAAAAACAAACAAAAAAAGTATTCTGAGTTCACCTATTTTGGGAAAGGATTGGTTAAACTAGCCAGCCTGCTTTCTTTTTATAAGAGGATACCTCGGAGACTCTAGTAAGATGGTGTGCTTTAATAATCTCCACCAGTTTCTCATGTTTCTTTGACAACTTTTTTTAATAGCTCCAGATAGCACCTTTCAAGACTAAAAGTCGGCAGAACTCAACATGGTAAGGGCAGTGGCCCACCGATGTGAAAGGCAGGCCCCAGCAATGTAGGGATAAAGAACGACATGTTCTCTGTCCAAGGAGAAGCAGACATGTGCAAACTCATAGCTCCCTTTGCTGAGTAGGTTTATCTGCATTTGGAGAGAAGGGGCGAGTTATGACGGAGCCTCTAGTCTATAACAGAGTTGGGACACTTCCCTCCGAAGGCAACTAGAGGTCATGGGAGTCATCTGACCCCCTGTGACCTTGGGAAATCTCTCGGCCATGTGGTCAAGGGCAGATAGTGGGGTAAGACAGCAGGCAAGGCAACCATTTAGGACCCAGTAGAATAAATCACAACAGAAGTGGTTAAGGGTTTTAACTAAACCAGTGACAATGAAAATGGATGAAATAGAGTGACTTGAGAAATATTAATGCAAATTATTGCCTATTGCTAATCTTCCATTTTATAGTGCCATTTTTAACCACTTTGGTAGGCCATCTTAATTTCAAAGATCACATTTTTGTCACAGCAGTGAAGAAAATTCTCTAGAAAGTCAATAAACGTAAGTATTGTAGCTTTCTTAAAATCTGGCCTCACTAGAAGAGGAATTTTTTTTTAAAGAAATGTTTCTTGAAGTCAATTCTACGAGCTCCATAATAGATGGTGATTTTATCCATAAAACATAAAAATACTAATGTATCCTATCCTGATATTCCAATACATAGGCGTCATGTCTGCTTTGAGTCCCTTGTACATAGTATTCTTAGTAAAATTGCAAGTGGAAAGCATCAAGTCCCCCCATACCCTCCACCCCCCCATGTGTTAAAACCACTGGGGTTGTCATGGGCATCTTTGGATCAGATAACTTCTGGCTCTTGCTGGTTTTGTTGCCTGCATGCTGGAAGATAAGGATTTGGCCAACCGGCAAGGGCTTGCACAGGGGAGCTCGCGGGGTCTCGCTCATGCCTGGCAGCATGTGAACACTCAGTGTCATTATGCAAGTTATCATCAATCAGCAGGCAGCTGCTTTTAGGACTTCCAGCCGGCAAGGCAAACATTTGTGCTCCTGGCTTCCTCCCTGAGCATGCTGGACCTAGGGCCCATCAGACAACAGAACTGCACATACAATCACTACCCGCGGCTCTGGACCACTCGAACAGATGTTCCGGGTTGGTGCTGGGATGCTCACCTGGCAGCCCTGTTGGAGCTCAGAGGAAGATGTGGAGATTAGAGTCTGTTTGCTCAACACAAAGGGCTTTCTATGGAAGGGTTGGGGAGGAAGAGGCAAAGCTGAGGATAAATCCAACAAAACATTTTTCAATAAAAGAGACTGGATGCTACAGACACGGGCATACACAAGAACAGCCTAAAACAAAATGCGAAAGACGACAAAAACCATTTGGATCCTGATGCAATGACAGCGAGGCTGGTCAGCTGTGTTAAAAGGAAGAGGAAGAACGAACACTGATCCCATAACCAATAAATGCTTCTGAGGCATATACCATGGGCTCTGGCGTCTGAAGGGTACAAGATGAGAAGCTAGGACCTAGCATTCCAAGAATTTGCAATGTTCTTGGGCAGAGAAGACAAGCCCAGGGGAACAAAGTAGGTATGAACAGAGCTTGTTATCTAAAGCTTGGCTTTACTCTGTGGAACTCACAGGAGGGGTGTGAACCAGAGTATTCTAACCCTGCAGTTTTCTGTGAGAGAAGTCCTTTAGGCCTTTCAGCAGATATAGGCCTGTAACGCCCCTTCTTTAAAAGGGTGAGTCCAAATAAACAGGAAATGCCCTGGAGTGTAGGGTATATATTCCAGAATCTCCCAGGAGCAATTAAGATTTCATTGAACAAACACAGGTCACAGGGGAAGAAAGGAAAAAATAAAACAAGATGAAACCAGAGAGGGAAATGAACCATAAGAGACTCTTAATCATAGGAAACAAATGGAGGGCTGCTGGAGGGGAGGAAGGAAGGGGGATGGGATACTGGGGGATGGACATTAAAGAGGGCATGTGATGCAATGAGCACTCGGTGTTATATAAGACTGATGAATCACCTGTACCCCTGAAACCAATAGTACATTATATGTTAATTAATCAAAATAACTTTTTAAAAAAGATTTCATTTCACAGAATCACACAAATGTGGTTGCTAAAAGCAGACTCCTGGACCCCACACTAGAACAACTCTTTAAAAATAGATCTGGGGGTGCCTGGGTGGCTCGGTGGGTTAAGCCTCTGCCTTCGGCTCTGGTCATGGTCTCAGGGTCCTGGGATCGAGCCCTGCATCAGGCTCTCTGCTCAGCAGGGAGCCTGCTTCCTCTCTCTCTCTGCCTGCCTCTCCGCCTACTTGTGATCTCTGTCTTTCAAATAAATAAATAAAATCTTAAAAAAATTAAAAAATTAAAAAAAATAGATGTGACATGGAGCCCTAGGAATCTGCATTTTGAGCAAATAGCTCACGTGTTTCTAATGCAGTTGGCTCAAGTCTTTACTTTGAGAAACACTGCTTTATAGGTAAAAGGAAATAAAGGGAGTTTAGACTAACGGTGTCCTAGATTATTAACCTGTCCCTGATGCAGAGCATTCTATAATCTCTTTGGAGCTTCATTAAAGAATTCGTGTGTTTGTTTATGGACATTATATTCTCGAGGGAGAAAGCCTATAGATTTCATTACATTCTTCAAAGGGTCTGCCCACAACTCCACCTAGAGCTATTAATCTCTAATGATATTTCTGTTTTGAAAACAAATTCCTTGTTTATTTCCTCCATCTCCAACCTAGACGTGGAAATCTCATTCTCTTTAACTTCTGTAGTTTCCAGCATTAAGAAGTCCTCTCCCAAACTGAAGGCCATAAATCCCTCCAACATCTGAGCTTTCCAATCCTTGATATCTATCTGTCTTATTGGATTCATCACATTACATCATAATTATTGGCTTATGTGTGTTTCCCAGTGGAAATTTGAGGCAGCTGATGGCAGGGACCAGGCCACTGAATTGCTCTAGACAGTTTGCCTAACCAAGACCTAAGATGTGTCTGGTGCACAGAAAGAGTTCAATTCATAATTTTTAATAATTGAATGAATATGTGTATATATATCAATGTTGAGAGATATAGGGAATAATGGAAATTTATTCCTATTTTTAATTCTTACTTGAAGCTATAATTGAAGAACAGTCCGGTATTGAAGACAATCTAAGACAGAGCTTGCAGTAACCCTGCTAAAGGCATTATGTCCCGGGATATTGGACCAGAATCCTGGCAACTACCAGTTCCAACGGTGTGTGGTCCAGCTTTTCAAGGAGTCAGGGAAAACAGAACCCTACATCAAATATGATACAATTGCCAATTATAGGCAAACTCAACCAAGAGAGATTTGTTTCTCCAATGACAGAACTAACCCCATCTCACACTGAGAGAAAAGCTAAATCTTAGTGCTCCCGGCCTTGGCTGATCTCAGCGGAGGACCTCCCTGGTTTGAGGAACAACCGCTAGTGATCACTCCCCATGCCTTCCCCAGGCCTGCAAGCCATGCTCCCTGCCACAAGTCCTGCCTAGATTTTCCTCAAAACACATTTATTTTCAGCTGTGGAAGATATTTACTTTCCTTCAAACAGAGAACTGTTTCTGGCCAGAGGCTTTGAGCAGATGAGCAAGGGCTATAAAGAACACTTCATCCCCGTCTGCCTGTAATCTGGAATTTTCAATCACTCGACCTCGGCATCCGTAGACTTCAGCTTGGCAGGAGCAGCAACTTCAAACCATGTTTGCCGTTACCAAGTAATGAGGCTGTTTGTGAGGCTGACAAGAAGAGACTTTATTGGCACTACTTCTGTTGTGTGCCTGAGACTGCATTCACATCTTTGAAAAGGGACAAAGATACCATCTTGGCAATACCGGGGCCCCTTGTGAGAGCATGGTTAATCTCAATGTTGGGAGATACACAGCTGTAGTCCTTGTTCTGTGTGTCACAGATAAGTCTACCAGAAGCTTGTGGTGGTAGAATTCTGGGGACAGTGTTACTCTGGTTGGGAGAAACAGCTAAATGGGTCATCTGAGAAAAGTCAGTGGTGCTGGAAAGAGTTGAAGATGGCCCCCAGTCTGGGAAATGCTTGGGTCTTGCAACAGAAAAAACAAACAGTCATTAAGTTAGATAAAATCAATGATTATTGATCTTTGGTGTTTATTTGTTGATTTTTTTTTTTTAGGTGTGTATTTATCTGTAGTAGTTAGCAAGAACACTTTCAATTGCTTTTTGTTTCACTTGACTTTTGTTTGATTGTTTTATTTTGTTGTTGTTTATGAGTCAACCAGTGACACGGAAGAAAGTCTCTCAGGGTTAAGGATAGGGGAGCCTCCATCTATCTCAGGTTCCTGTTCTCTTATTGATTATTTCATTTTAAACATCCAGCACGTACTTATTGAGCACCTACTCTCTGGTGAGGTCTCTCTTCTAGATACTGAAGATTACAGATAGGAATGAGATGGGCATAACCTCACCTCCAAAGATATTATATTCTAGTCAGCAAAGGCAGACAACATGAAAGTTACCATTGTAGTCACTAGGAAGAAAATAAATCAGGATTCATGATAGTGACTAGCATTGAGAAAGTACTTTAGACCGATGTCAGTGAAGTTGTCTCTTAGAAGAGCTAAGGTTTGGGAGGTATGGAGAGAGCCACATAAGGATAAGGGAACAATTTAAAATCAAAGAAAATCATAACAAATTCAAAGCCTGTAAGATGGTTAGGAATACAAAAAATTCACGGAAGAGTAAAGTGCCCAGTATGGTTTGAACAGACTGACCCAAGGAATAAATAGTACGTGGGTGTTCTTTTGTATTATTCCTCAACTTTTCTGCTTATTTTATAATAAAAACAAAACAAAACAAATAAAAATGGTATGGAATGAGGGTGAGAACCAGGGAGAAGCAAGATCTTGCAGGCTTTATGGTCATCGCAAAAGGCTTGAGTTGTGTAATGAGTATAAGGAAATGAAAAACCAATGAAGAATTTTATGCAGCAAAGTTGCACAATCAAATTTAAATTACCATACGATTATTTTTACAACTGTGTGGGAAAGGACTGTAGAGGGACAGAGGAGGACAGCAGGCTGAGGACACAACTGTAGTTGTCCACAGTGGACATCATGGAGGCTTAAACAAGAATGGTGGTGGTGTAGATGAAGAAAAGATGGTGGATTCAGAATATATGTAAGGGTATATCTAAAAGGACTTGTTGATAGACCTGATGTTGAATGTGTGAGAGAAGAATCAAAGATAAATTCTAGATTTCCAAGCTTTTAGATTTAGCAAACTTGCATATTGCAAATTTACTCTTTCCCTAGTCGGCATTTCTATTATGTTCTTCTGTATGTTTAGGGGTGACTTTGGTGATCACGGTTATTTCAGACATATACAACTTACTGATGAGAAGGAGAAGAGAGGCATAAGCAGATGGCTAACTTATGCATGTAGAAATGGCAGGAAATTAAATAAATCAAAATGTAGATGGAAACAGAGATTGAGAGAAAATGGATTCTACATAATCAACTTTAGAGACAATGCTTCCAAATATACCTCCGTGTCCATTCGCTGAAAACCATGAACTAGTGATTTGTAAGATCTTCTCCACCTCAAAGTGTTCATGATTTCATGAACATTGAAAAGAGTGTCATGAAGTAGTCATGCAGGACAAGAATATATGTTAGTTAGGGTATGTTCAACTGCATATTGGAAATTCAAAATACCAGTGGCATAAATAAGAAACTATTTCTCCCACATGTAATTGTACAGAAGAAAGCAATCACAAGATGATATGGTCTCCCTGTCAGGGAACCACACTCCTTCAATCTTAGGGTTTTACTCTCATGCCCACAATCCAAAATGATGCACCACTATGTCCACATTCCAGACCACAAGAAGGGAACACTTTTTCCCTTTGAAGGAGTGACTGATCATTTTGATGGGAACACTGACCATCAGAACTTAGTCACTTAGCTACAACTAAATGCAAGTGATACAAGGCTATTTATTTACTTTATTCTAGTTCAGGCTTTTGCTTAGGGGGAAAAAAAAAGGTATTCCCTAGAAGAAATCAAGTAAATGATCATAGGGTATAAGCATGGCTATATTTTTGGAATTAAAATAGGGGAAAATTCCTTTCCTAGGAGACAGAAAAAATAGCCCTGACCAGCTATTTATTGTTTACATTAATTGCTGTCTCTTTCTCTCATCAAAATATTAGGTCAAGCGAGTAAGGTTCTTTTCTGTAACCTCATCACTTTGGGCAGTGTGTATTCATAGTATACACTCAATAAAATTTTTTCTTAAAAATACAGGTGGATGGATGGATAAATAAATGATCATCCAGTCTACGGAAGATCATAAGAAGAGTAGAAAAGAGCTGAGGACTTATTTGTTCATATATTCTTTTCTTTTGTCTTTGTTTTCTTTTCCTCTTTTCCCACAAAATGGAACCCAATCTTAAGGCTAGATGAAGGACGGTGAAGAGGATATATATATATATATTTTTTAAAGATTTTATTTGTTTACTTGACAGACAGAGATCACAAGTAGGCAGAGAAGCAGGCAGAGAGAGAGAGGGGGAAGCAGGCCCCCCACTGAGCAGAGAGCCCGATGCAGGGCTCGATCCCAGGACCCTGGGATCATGACCTGAGCCAAAGGCAGAGACTTTAACCCACTGAGCCACCCAGGTGCCCCAAGAAGATATACTTTTATGTGTAGAATATCAGGGAGACAAAGAAGTTATTCTTGCTTCAGGAGAGGTGGGAGATAATGGTCATAGTATTTAGTAAATACTCAAGACATGTATGTTGAATATTTAAGGGAGTAGAGTATCAGACAAAAAGAAATTGAAAGGCAGAAAGGAAGTCCATGGCCCCATAGGATAGGGCAGAGATAAAGAGTCTTCTTCCTCACGTGGGGTTATCTCAGGGTTTGGTGGGGCTGAGGAGCACAAGACTCTCCTGTGTGAGATGAAAGTTTGCATTCGCAGCAGTAGTGGGGCTCCGGATGCTTCCACCTCAGCCATCACCACTATAGAGGGAAGAGCCCTCCAGAACAGCTACCTTGAGGCAAAGCAAATACAGGAGAAATCACATCTTACCACAAAGTGCTGCCAAGTCAAAACTTTTGCCAAAAAGTTTCCATAAAAGAAAGACTTAATGATACTTATCTCTGGGGACTTACAACCATCACTCTGCTTGTTTATAGGCTCTATATATAGAGACTGAAGAAAAATTTCAAGGTCCTGGTACTAGAATGCCAGTCAACAGCTATGGATCAGGTTGGGTCATGGCCCTACCACTCTTTATCAGTATGTATCCTGCTTTCAGTTTTGGTGGCTGATGAATCACCATAAAGAATATCTCTTAGAAATCTGTGGGCCAGATCCTTAATTGTCTCTAATGGCAGACTGATGGAGATGCCCCATCCCGAAACAGCCTTATGTCTTATTCCAAGTTAATAAACTCAAGAGTCATCATGGTTTTTTGGTTGGTGCTGGCCATGATAGCAACACCAATCAGTTGAGTAACATTTATAATCCTCTGACAACTTCGTGGTGCTGATGGGAAGCCTCTTGCCCCTGGTAACACACCCACCCATACTCAATTGATGGCTACAGTGTGGCTTCTCTGAGAGACGTGAGATTTTCTCTTGGGTTCCCAAGAATTCCTATCACTTAGGTTGTCAGCCCCGGTGGCTGGACATAGTGGACCTGAGCATAGACATAAAGTACCGTCCTGAATCTCTCTTGCTATTCTTTCTTTAAATATTTGCCTCTATCTTCTCCACTTTGGATGCTCCATGTTCCGTGCTCCTGCTCATGAATACTGAGATGAATACATCCCTGCTGTCAGTGAGTACACAGTCTAATGAGCAGAGAGGTACACAGAAATAAGCACTTAGAGTGGCTGATCAAGTAGATATTAGCAGGAAATCAGAATTCGACCAGATCTGAAAACAACATTCTCCAGGACCTGTGTCTGAGCTTTGTCTAGCTCATGATACAAACAGAATGAAGGAGAGGTGATAAAAAGGAAACAGTACTAATCAAGCACCTTTGCGCAAGACTTCGGTCATAATAAGAAAATAAACTGGTTCTCAGAAAAAGCTGAGTCTATATTTATTTTTCTAACCCGGATATGAAGCAAGGTTCCCCACAGAATTCTTCAAACATGGGTTAACCGCCTGCCTTCACACTGAACATCTTTACCAGCTCTTCCTGCCGCTTGCTCTAAATAATTGGTGATCTCCAAGAGACGCTCTCTCTCTCCTTCCTTATCATTTTCTACTGGAGCAATTTCCTTAAAATGCACATTAAATCCTAAATGAGGAATGGCAAACTGCTCATGCTTTGAATAGGAAAGAAATCTTCCCGGTCTCTTGCTCTAATCCTGCAAACAGCCAACAGATGGGTGACATAGGTGAGTGCCAAAGAAGACCCATTATCATAACAGCAGTGTCTAATACCCACAGTTGTGTCCCAGCACAGTGCTGAGACTTCTACATTCAGTGGGCATTTGGGTTCCTCCCATAACTTTTTTGTCAACGGTATCTGATGATTCTCTATGTCTAAAGATCCAAGAAGTGGATTTCAGCCATTGGGAAAAATTGCTTCCCTACTTGCATCTGTCTCCATACCCTACAGTGCTGTAGACAATGCTAACACACTGGCTCTTTCTTTTCTCCTCCTTTTAAAAAACAAGGTGCAGACTCCCTACCAGCCGTGGTTCTTTGTCATTATTATTGAGATCATTTGTAACAATAAGTTGGTGTTGTAGACTGCTTTCCTTAGCAGCTTAAAGCATTTCCCTTTGATATTAATTCAATTACTCTCCCAAACTATTTCTTCTTCTTCTTCTTCTTTTTCTTTTTTTTTTTTTTTTAATGAAAAGATATCTTCATGATGGGGTGGGTAGGGGAAGCAATGTAAGATGCATATAGGCTCCTTAAAATTTTGAAATTACACTATTTACAATAAAATCCATTCTTCCCTTTGCATGGCTGCTCCATAGCCAATTTTCTGTTTCAATCAGATTCTATTCATTTCTTTACACATCACCTTTCAAGAACTGTTAATGTAAAATGTAAGTATGGAAATAAATATTCCTATCTTGGCCCAATTGTACCTATTTTTCTGCCCCTTCGTAAGTGGGGATTATCATTCTTATACTTAATAGTCTCAAATTCAGAAATGATCTTTTGTGATAATGCTTTCTCTAGGTTCACTGTACATCTAATATGATTATCTTCACTTATCCTTTTCAGCCTTATGAGATCCAACAGAAATCTCATTAAGACCATTTTAACTGTTATCATGGTCCTCACTGGTAGTGTTTTTCCTTGTTTTCTTAAGATTCACAGTCACCATAACTTTATCCTTCTGTAATTTGACCCCAATCAATTTCAATTTTCCTATTTTTTTCATGTATTTAGTATTCTTTCCTGTACTCTGCTGCCCTCCTGTTTCTGCATGACTTACTGTCTTTTCCCCTTACTAAAATATTCTCTGTCCCCTGTTCCTAACTTGTTCATTTGTCTTTGAAGACGCAACTAAAAGTCATTCTTTTTCTTTAATTCTTTCTGGACACCTACAATTATGAAAAACATAGTTCTTCTATGAACATCTGTGTCATTTTATTTATAGTTCTCATATATTAAACACAGTACGACATTCACTTACATTTACGGATGTGTTCATAAGTATACTAAGACTAAATGTACCTTGAGGGTGGGAAATAGTCCTGGCCACTACTGTGTCTAACATGTAATGATAATCAATGGATACTTGTTCTAAGTATTAATGCCAAGCACGTATTACTTACTCAATATATATACGTTGAGTATGAGATAAATGAATGGTTTAATGAAGAAAGGCTTCAAAATTAGATGTTGTCAGAAATCAGTTAGTTGATAACGAAAGACAAGGACATTGTGGAGGGGGCAGTTGAGACTTTCCTTATCCCCGCCCTCCCCCCTCCACTCCTGTTTCTGAAGTTTCATCATCTCTTTGTGGATAGAACACCCTATGCTGATTCATGGTGGCACTATTCTCAGTTCAAATTTAGGATCATAAATAACTCCTTAGCTTCAGAACCAGGCTGGCCCATGTCATCAAACCACTATGAAAGCTTCCAGTATGATGAAAAAATGCTAATCTTTTTTTGCATGTGTATATTTTAAGACAATTTTTATTTTTAGAGTTTTAAGTTCATAGCACAATTGAGAGGAAAGAAGAGAGATTTTCCATATACCCACTGCCTCTACACATGCTTAGCCTCTCCAGTGGTCAACATCACACACCAGCATGGATATTTGTTACAATTGATGAATCTACATTGACACATCATTTTCGCTCAAAGTCCATAGTTTACATTAGGGTTCACTCTTGGTGTTGTACATTCTATGGGTTTAGACAAAGATATAATGACATGTATCCACAATTAAATTATCATACAGATAGCTTCACTGCCCTAAAAATCCTCTGTGCTCAACCTGTTCATCCTTCCCTCCCTGCTGATCCCTAATGACCACTGATCTTTTACTATCTCCATAGCGTTGCCTTTTCCAGAATATTATATAGTCAGAATCATACAGTGTATACATACACACATACACACGTAGGGGTGTGTGTGTGTGTGTGTGTGTGTGTGTGTGTGTGTATATCTATATCTATATCTATATATATATATATAAAAGCTTTTCAAATTAGCTTCTTTTACTTAGTAATATACATCAAAATTCCCTCCATGTTGCTTCATGGCTTGATAGCTCATTTCTTTTTAGCATTCAGTAATATTCCATTAGCTGGATAGACTATAGCTTATTTATTCACCTACTGAAGGACAGCTTGGTTACTTCCAAATTTTGGCAATTCTGAGTAAAACTGCCATAGACATCCACTTTTTGTATGGACATAAGTTTTCAGCTCCTTTGGCTTAATATCAAGGAGCACAATTGCAGATCATATGGTAAGATAGGTTTAGTTTGGTAAAAGAACACCCAGCTCTTCCAAAGTGGCCACGCCATTTCACAGTCCCCCAGCAATGAATGCAAGTTCCTTATAGTTCCATATCCTTGTCAGCCTTTGGTGTTGTCAGTGTTCTTGATTTTGGCCATTAAAATAGGTATGCAGTTGTATCTCATTGTTGATTGGTTTTTCCCTAATGATATATGATGTGGAGCATCTTTTCACATGTTCATTTCCATCTCTATACATTCTTTGATGAGGTATCCATTAAGGGGTTTGGCCCATTTTTAAATTGGGTTGTTCCCTTTATTGTTAAGTTTTAAGAAATCCTTGCATATTTTGGATAATAGTTCTTTGACAGATACATGTTTTGTAAACATTCTTTCCTGGTTTGTGACTTTTTTATTCCCCTGATACTCGTTTTTGCAGCATTTAAGTTTTTAATTTTAATAAAGTCAATCTTTTCAATTATTTATTTTATGGACTGTGCCTTTAGCAGTATATCTAAAAAGTCCTTGCCATACCCAAGACAGGATTTTCTCCTATGTTATCTTCTAGGAGTTTTATAGTTTGCATCTCACATTTGGATCTGTAATCAATTCTGATTTAATTTTTGTGAAGAGTGTAAAGTCGTTTTATAGATTTTTTTTGCATGTATATGTCATTATTCTAGCACTATTTATTGAAAAAACGATCTTTTCTGAATTGTATTGCCTTTGTTTTCTTGACAAAGATTAGTTGACTGTAAGATGGTTCCACTTTCTCCACATCCACACCAACATTTGCTGTTTCCTGTTTTGTTAATTTTTGTCATTCTAGCTGCTGTAAGGTGGTATCTCACTGTTGGTAGGAATGCACACCGTTACAGCCACTCTGGAAAACAGTATGGAGATTCCTCGAAATGTTAAGAATAGAGCTACCCTATGACCTCGCAACTGCACTACTAGGTATTTACCCCAAAGAAACAGATGTAGTGAAAAGAAGCAGCACATGCACCCCAATGTTCATAGAAGCAATGCCCACAGTAGCCAAACTGTGGAAGGAGACAAGATGCGCTTCAACAGATGAATGGATAAAGAAGATGTGGTCCATATATACAAGGGAATATTACTCAACCATCAGAAAGGATGAATACCCACCATTTGCATCGACATGGATGGAACTGGAGGAGATTATGCTAAGTGAAATAAGTCAAACAGAGAAAGACAATTATATGGTTTCACTTATATGTGGAAGGTAAGGAATAGCATGGAGAACATTAGAAGGAAGGGAAAAATGAAGGGGAGAAATCAGAGGGGGATATGAGCCATGAGAGACTATGGACTATGGGAAACAAACTGAGGGCTTCAGAGGGGAGGGGAGTGGGGGATGGGTTAGCCTGGTGATCGGTGTTAAGGAGGGCACGTACTGCATAGAGCACTGGGTGTTTTATGCAAACAATGAATCACGGAGCACTACATCAAAAACTAATGACGTACTGTATCGTGACTAACATAACATTAAAAAAAAGAAAGAAAGAAAAAAAAAGATTAGTTGCCTGTATTTATGTGGATCATTCTCTGAGCTCTCTATTCTGTCTCATTGATATATTTGTCCATTTTTTAACCAATATTACGTTATCTTCATTGCTGTAGCTTTATAGTAAATCTTAAAATTGGGGGCCATCAGACCTTCAGCTTTGTTTTTCTCCTTTAATACTATATTGGCTATTCTAGATTTTTGTCTCTCTATATACATTTTATAGCCAACTGACTAATATCCATAAAATAACTTCCTAAGATTTTGATTGGGATTGTATTGAATCTATAGAGCAAGTTGGGAAGAACTAACACCTTGGCAATATTCAATCTTCTTATCCATCAACATGGATTATATCTCCATTTAATTTACTTCTTTGATTTCTTTCACCAGGGTTTTGTAGTTTTCCTCATATAGACTTTCACATATTTTGTTGGATTTATATCAGCATTTCATTTTGGGGGGTGGTACTATACATGATATTATGTTTTTAAATTTAAATTTCACTTGTTCTTCGCTGGTATATAGGAAATAATTGACTTTCATTTATTACCCCTGAATCCTACAACCTTAATAAAATTGCTTATTAATTCCAGGAGTTGTTGTTGTTGTTAACTCTTTCTAATTTTTTAAAATAGATGATTGTGTAATCTATGAACAAAGACAGTTTTCTTTCCTCTTCCTCAATTGCACACTTTTAATTTCCTTTTCTTTTCCTATGCACTAGCTAAGACTTCTAGTACAATGTTGAGTAGAACTCCTGAGAGGGAACCCACTTGACTTGTTCCTGATCTTTGTGGGAATGCTTCTAGTTTCTCACCATTGAATATGCTGACAGCTATAAGTTTTCTGTAGATATTCTTTATCATGTTGAAGAAGGCTCTGTTTATTCCTAGTTTATAAGAGTTTTTATCCTGAATTGGTATTTGATTTTGTCAAGTGCTTGTTTTTTGCATCTATTGATATGATTATGTGGTTTTTCCATTTTATTCTATTAATGAGATGGATTAAATTAACTGATTTTTAATGTGACTTAGCCTTCCATACCTGGAACATACCCTACCTAATCATGATGAATACTTTTTTAATACACCGTGTATTCAACTTGCTAACCTATTGAGAATTTTTGCAGCTATGTTCATGAGAGATACCGGTCTGTAGTGTTTTTGTTTTGTTTTGTTTTGTTTTTATAATGGCTGTCTCATTTTAGTATTAGTGTAATACTGGCATCATAGAATGAATTAGGAAGTATTCCCTCTGCTTCTATCCTCTGAAAAAGATGATAGAGAATTGGAATAATCTCTTCCTTAGATGTTTGGTGGAATTCACCAGTGAAACCATCTGGATCTGGAACTTTCTTTTTGGAAGGTTATTAATAAATTATTTAATTTTTAAGTAGACATAGGCTTATTCAGAGTATTTATATCTTCTTATGTGAGTTTTGGCAGATGTGTCTTTTTTTTTTTTTTTTTTTTTTTTTTTTTTTTAGATTGCGTCTTTTAAAGACTTGGTCCATTTCATCTACGTTATCAAATTGGTACGTATAGCATTGTCCATAATAGTCCTTTATTTTCCTTTTAATGTTCATGGGAGTTATATTGTTGTCCCTTCTTTCATTTCTGATATTAATAATTTGTGTCCTTTCCCTTTTTTTCAAAGCTAGTCTGACTAGAAGCTTATTAATTTTATTGATCTTCTCAAAGAACTTGTTCTGAGTTTCATTGATTTCTCCATTGATTTTCCGTTTTCAATTTTATTGATTTTTTTCCTCTAACAGTTTATCTTTTTTAAGCTCACAGTCACAGAATCCTGTCTCTCTGAAAATCTTCCCACCTAAGGATATTTCCTGCTATCACTTGGGAATATGTCTCAAAGTACAGACCTATAAGTGCAAAACCACAGCAAAAAAAAGGGGGGGGGCTTGCCTTACACTGTCTACTTTGAGCACCTGACTTTCTCTCCCTGGGAGCCTGAAAGTGGGAATTTTTCCCTCTCTGCAAGGAAGATATCATCTCCTACTCACAGGGGTGTCCCGGGATTTTATTCTAGGAAAGATAGCCAGATCATAACAAAACAGTACAGTATCCATCGGAAAAAAATGTTGATGTACAGGAAAATTATTCAGTTTTTAATTTCAATTTAATTATCAATTGAATTATAATATTATAATTCACTTATTCAGTGGAGGCATTAAGTAAATACCGATTAACTAAAGAGATGTTTAGATGACTGAGATTTTACATAGTCTTCCCAGGCCTTATATCAGTGGCTTTTAAGGTATACCTGAACTCTTTATCTGAGAAATCTTACCCACTATCACTATTCACCCAATTTTGGTTCTCTCTCCTTACCAGATACTTTGATATTATAAACATCATCTCCATCATCTCACTTCCTCTTGTCTCTCCTAAGCAGCACTTATGATCTCAAGTAGAGGGAAACATTATATTCATATAAGCAATGGGGAAATTCAGAAATTAAAAAAATAACTATATTGGTCTACGAAGAATATCTTCTTACCCCCCAGTTCAAAAAATATCCATTTTTTTTTTTTTAGATTTTATTTATTTATGACAGAGAGAGAGATCACGAGTAGTCAGAGAGGCAGGCGGGGGAGTGGGGGAGCAGGCTCCCTGATGAGCAGAGAGCCTGATGAGGGACTTGATCTCGGGACCCTGAGATCATGACCCGAGCTGAAGGCAGAGGCTTAACCCACTGAGCCATCCAGGTGCCCCTATCCATATTTTTTTTTTAACCACAGGTGAACAATGCTATCTTTCTTATCCTTGATGTTACATTTTCAGCTATGAATGTCTTCACATTTGGAGTTTTAATGGTATTAAAGAGGAGGGATTGTCAAATTGATAAACCCTGTCCTGAAGTTGCCCTATGAGTCTCTCCGACACCACCAGTGGCACCAGGTAATTCTGGGTGACTGAGGTCTGCAGAGGAAGAAAGGTAGAAAAGCAGAGACCCAAGGAAGAGAGAAGAGTTTGAAGTAAGTGAATAGGGAAGATGGAAAACGTACAGAAGAAAGAAAAGTAGTTGGGGAAGGAATAATAATATAGGAATTGATGACTATCACAGGTTCCCCATGGCATTTAAACACTTAGGACTTCCCTAAAATAAAAGCTTCAGCCTCACCAAGACATAGATCTCGTACTCTGTTCACTTTCTTTTATCTCCAGAGCTATAATTCTGTTCCCAGTTCTAGGATATATAAATGCCTTCTGGAAGGCATTCAATGCAAGGCTAGTATGGTTCTAAAATAGTTCACTTCTGAATGAATAAGTGAATAAATGAAGGATATAAATATCTTATGCACACTTGGATTTGTACCCACATATCTTATAAGTAGGTATTTTCTGTAGGATTTAATCCAAAAGATTACTTGGTTTTTAAGGTTTCTGAACTTTACCTACTGAAAGCAAACCCTGTCATTTCCTAAATTAATATTTTCCCTCCATTTTAAGGGAAAGATCCTAATATTTCTGTATCAGTCTCTTAACCTTGATTGGATCCAAAAGTGAAGACATACATGTTTATGTAGAAACTCTAAAACTAATAAGAGGAAGTTACATTATTCAGTTTTCAAAATGAGCAGACATTGCCAAGCCAGTCCTAAATCCACCCAGGGGAAATAAGATGGCTCTCTTATACAACAATATATTTATATTTTTAAACCAGAAATGTTAGATCCAAATATTTTTAAAAGCAAAATAAGGTATCTCATTTAGTTATCTACACCTACTCCTTAGGACACAGACCAAAAGACAGATACACAATTTTTTTAAAAGAAGATTTTATATATTTATTTATTTGTCAGAGAGAGACAGAGACAGACACAGAGACAGAGAGAGCACTCACAAGCAGGGGGAGTGGGAGGCAGTGGGAGAAGCAGGTTTCTTGCTGATCTGGGAGCCCCATGTGGGACTCGATCCCAGGACACTGGGATCATGACCTGAGCTGCTATGACCTGAAGGCAGACGCTATACTGACGGAACCACCCAGGTGTCCCAAGACAGATATACAAACTTATTGCAGTCCCCTAGTGTTTGCTATTATAAACACACTTTTGCACATACACCCTCTGCCCTGTTGACTCTTCCCCTCCTCCAGCCAAGGGCTCAGCCAACTTTCTATCACCTTTCTATATTTATGTCATGTGCATCCCCACAGCAACTCAGGAAATTTTTCTAAGGAATATGTACAACCATATTCCCCATCTTGAGATTCAGTAGTCTTCTACTGTGAACTACAATTATATCAAGGAGGGGGCAAGGAGAATCCATACAATTGCCATTTGCAAATACTGCTCTTAGAGGTAAGCATGAGGAAATAGAATTATGGTGACAAACTCTAAAAGCAATAAGACAAGTTTATGGCAAGTAAACTTCTAAGAAAATGTTTATCCTTCCAAGGCACTAGAGAAATAAAAATGAAAAGAACAATAATAATTCACTTTCAACCATCAAATAGGCAAAAACAATTTTTCCTTACTATTAGCTAAAGTTTAGTGTAAAGAGCAGCTAATACTGATGGGCAAAAATTAATTAGAAAACTGTTTCTGCTTTTTTATGTGCATGTGTAAGCATAATTTTATTTTTTACAGTATTAGTTTCAAGTATACAATATAGTGATTCCACACTTCCATAAAACACCTGGTGCTCACCATGACAAGTGTACCCCTTAATACTGACAGTATTTTTCACAGAACTAGAATAAACAATTCTAAAATTTGTATGGAACCACAAAAGACCCTGAATAGCTGAAGAAAACTTTTCTAAAAAAAAGACATTTTGCACATGTATCATGTGCCTCAAATTATGTATGCATATGAAGTAAGTATTCTTCCACTAAAGTACCCTAAGGAAATAATAGAATTCAAAATATATATGTATTTTATGTAATTATTTTTAATAATCATCATACAATGAGTCATTAGTTTTTGATGTTGTTTTCCAAGATTCAGTTTACATATAACACCTAGTGCTCCATGCAATACATGTTACATACGTGACAAAATGAGAAAAGAGTGCATACATTGAGCGATAAGAAGTTTTTTAAATGGCAGAATAGCCATATCAGAATATGATACAGAAATATCTTATTAATGGATATCACCTGCCCATTAATACCATATTTAAAATAATTTTTAAAGGAACCCTCTTAGGCTGTTGGTAGGAATGCAAGTTGGTACAGCCACTTTGGAAAACAGTGTAGAGGGACCTCAAAAAGTTAAAAATAGAGCTACCTATGACCCAGCAATTGCACTACTGGGTATTTGTCCCAAAGATACAGATGAAAAGAAGGAGCACATGCACCCCAATGTTCATAGCAACAATGTCCACAGTAGCCAAACTGTGAAAGGAGCCGAGATGCCCTTCAACAGACGAGTGGATAAAGAAGATGTGGTCCATATATACAATGGAGTATTACTCAGCCATCAGAAAGGATGAATGCCTACCATTTGTATCGACAAGGATGGAACTAGAGGAGATTATGCTAAGAGAAATAAGTCAAACAGAGAAAGACACTTATCATATGGTTTCACTCATTTGTGGAACATAAGGAATGGCATGGAGCACATTAGGAGAAGAATGGGAAAAATGAAGGGGGAAATGAACCATGAGAGACTGTGGATTCTGGGAATCAAACTGAGGGCTTTAGAGGAGAGAGGAATGGGGGATTGGCTGAACCCAGTGATGAGTAATTAGGAGGACAGGTATTGCATGGAGCACTGGGTGTTATAGGAAAACAGTGAATCAGGGAACACTACACCAAAAACTAATGATCTACTGTACAGTGACTAACATAACATAATAAAAATTTTTTTAAAAACGAACTTAATGAACTTAGGAAATACTCACATATACAGCTTAATTTTAAAAAAATACTGAACATAGAATGACCCAAACTTGAAAAATAGAAACCATATCTCTAGGTACAGAGAATGTCTGGAATGATATAAACCAAGTTTAACAGTTAGAGGTCATATATTTTTCATTATCTTAATTATTCCTTCCCTCAGTTATGTATCTCTTTAATTATTCAACAAATGTCCATTGAGCTTCTTTCTCTGTCTTATAGAGTGCACCAGACACAGACAATCATCATCAGTGAACAAGAAAGCTATATTTTAGGTCCTCACAGAGTTTACAAATTTTAAAGAATTTTCAGCCCATATTTGTTCTCCCGGCTATTATGATAAGCCTTTCTTGGGGCATGTCTCACCCTATAGAGAAATTGCACCATCGTATGTACATGCCTTTGTGGGTATTATGTGTAATTCACAATCACATTTACTCCAGTTGAAAAATAAGTAACTAAAATATTTGAAAATGTTTTAAGTTTATTTACTCATTCCCTTAACAAACTGATAATGCCTACTACGTATTAGTGAAAAAGACCCAGGTCAGTGAAAAAGACCCAATCCTGCATATTGGGAGTGTCTGCTTAGAGCAATAAATTCTACACACTTGTCCTTATATGGCATTTTATCTGCAAAACAGGAAAAGTAAGACAGAATTCATATATTTTCAAGGAGCTATACATATACTTAATAGTTGGCAGTAAAATATTTTTGTTACCATTTGCAATCACTCCCCAAAGCATAAAAGAATATTAGATATAAATCTAACAAACATGTACAGAATCTGTATGATGAAAAGTACAAAATGTTAATGAAAGAAATCAATGAAGACCTAAATAGATGGAGACATTCTGTGTTCATAGAATGGAAGACTCAACATAGTAAAGATATCATTTCTCCCCCAAATTGATCTACAGCTTTAACACAATTACTGTCAGAATCCCAGGAGGATTCCTTGTAGATACAGATAAATTGATTCCAAAATTTATATGAAAAGGCAAAAGAATTAGAACTGCAAAAGATTTTTTTTTTTTGAAAAAGAAGGAGAGTTGGAAAGAAAAAGAATACAGTGGGAAAGAATCGCATTACCTGATTTTTAAGACTCACTGTATAGCTACAGTAATCAAGACAATGTGGTAGTAGCAAGAAATTAGATGCATAGATTGATGAAACAGAAGAGAGGGCTCAGAAATAATCCCACATAAAGTATAATTTTTGACGTAGGTGCAAAAGTGATTCAACAGAGAAAGCATAGTCTTTTCAAAAAGCAGTGGACATTTCGAGGTAAAACAAAAAAAAGGAACCTAGAACTAAAACTCATGCCTAAAAAAATGAACTTGAATATCAGACTACAGATCTAAATAGAAAGGGTAAAATTATCAAACTTCTGGAGGAAAACAGAAGAAAATCTTCATGACCAGAGACTAAGCAGAGTTCTTAGACATGACACCAACCTCATGATCCTTAAAAGGAAAAATTAACAAATTGGACCTCATCATAATTCAAATGCTTTATGCAAAAGATCAAAAAAAAAAGGGGGGGGGGCACAGATTGGGAGAAAATATTTGCAAATCACATGTCCAACACACATAATGAACTCTCTAGACTAAGCAGTAAGAAAACAAAAACCCAGTTAGAAAATTGGCAACAGACTTGAACAGACACTTTACCAAAGATGATGTGTGGATAGCGAGTAAGTATGCGAAAAAAAAAATATGTTTATTTGGCATTTGAGATACTTCAGTTGATGTGTCAACTTTACTGATCTACAGGCTGCTCAGATAGCTGGTAAAACATTATTTCTGGTGTATCTGTGAGGGTGTGTCAGGAAGAGACATGCATTTGAATTGGCAGACTGAATAAAGAAAAGACATTGACCAACATGGCAGGCCTCATGCAGTCTACTGAGGGCCTGAATAGAGCAAAAAGGTAGGGGAGAGGCAAATTTGCTCTCTGTTTGAATTGGGACATCCGTCTTCTCCTGTGCTTGGGCATTAGCGCTCTGGGTTGTCAGACCTTCAGACTCAGACTTACATTGGCTCCCTTGGTTCTCAGATTGTCAGGTTTGGACTGGGACTATAGCACTGGCTTTCCTGGGCTCCAGCTTGCAGAGAGCGGATTGTGGGGCTTCTCAGCCTCTCTAAGCACAGAAGCCAATTCTTAATAATCAGTCTACACATGTAACAGATTGGTTCTGATTCTGTGTAGAACCTGGGATAATACACGCACCGTTCTGTAGGAGATTCCAATGTCTGAGAAGATCTGCTGTAGTGAATATTGATTATTCCCCACAAATCCCAAAGTCCACTTTTCCAACCCCTGCCTTTCTAAAACACTTGAAATGTGATGATCCCAAGAAAGTAACTCTAATGGGATCTGATGAGGGCAGAGATCATACCTAGCCTTTCAATCACCTTCTTTTGAATAGTATTCGCAGCACAGTTGATGCTCATTTGTATAATGAATGAATGAGTGAATGAGTTACGACTTATGACTTCATGTATAATTATGACAAAATGAGAGTAGGGTGCCCAGTGGTGCAGTTGGTAGAGTGACCAGCTCGTGGTTTCAGCTCAGGTCATGATCTCCAGGTTGTGAGATCCAGCCCTGAGACAGGCTCTGTGCTTGGAGTGGAGTCTACTTGAGGCACTCTCCCCCTCTCCCTCTGCCCCTCATCCCCACACACTCTCTCTCTCAAATAAATAAATCTTAAAAAAAAAAAAAAAAAAAAAAAAAAGCAAAATGAGACTTATCAAGGCAATGTTTTCTTTCTTTGGGGATTTTCAAACCTGAGACTCCTCAGCGGACACGGCATGATGGTCAGAGTTAATAATACTGTATTGTATATCTGAAGTTTGCTAAAATAGATCTTAAGTAATCTTACCATAAATAAATAAATAAATAAATACTAACCACTAGAGGTGATGGATTAATTATTAACTTGATTATTAATTAACTTGATTGCAATAATCATTCACAATGTATATGTATATTAAATCATCATGTTGTATACCTTAAGTAGATAAGACTTTTGTCAATTATACCTTAACAGAATCTCTGGTCAAGCACTAAGCATAATTGCTTGCAGAGTTTTGCATAAAACTTATTAAAATATTATAAAAAAAAAGTTTTTTGGGGGTGCCTGGGTGGCTCAGTTGGTCAAGCGTCCTACTGTTGATTTCAGTTCAGGTCATGATCTCAGGGTCCTGGGATCGAGCCCTGCATCGGGCTCCCTGCTGGGCGGGCAGCCTGCTTCCCCCTCTCTCTCTGTCTGCCTGCTTGTTATCTCTCTCCCTCTCTGTCAAATAAATAAATACAATCTTTAGAAAAAAAATAGAAATACTGTTAGATATTTTTAAAGAAAAATTATTTAAGTGTTTTCTGGGGCGCCTGAGTGGCTCAGCTAGTTAAACGTCTGCCTTAGGCTGAGGTTGTGATCTCAGGGTCGTGGGATCCAGCCCTGCATCGGGCTCCCTGCTCAGCAGGGGAGGCTGCTTCTCTCTCCCCCTCTTCTTTTGTTCTTGCTCATGAGTTCTCTCTCTCTTTTGCACGCTCTCTCTCAAATAAATAAGTAAGATCTTAAAAAATATATTTAAGTGTTTTTTAAACAAAAATCTTTTAAAGAGGCACATTTTCCTTAATTGCTTTTACTTTCTCCTTTTTAATTGTCTTTCCTTTAAAAAAAAAAAAGTGCTGGTTCTACGATTACTATTGCAAGAGCAGGGCACAATTCTAAAATCTAATCAGAAATGCCCCCATTTTTGTCTGGTACCTCCACCCTGTTTACGAGGTATTTTAACCTCTACCGTTCTTCCAATCACGCACAGCCTGTAATTAGCTAATTGAGAGCATTAAGAGGATTTTAAGGTAATTGAAGTTGTAGCTATTCTGCTGTTAGTGTAACACATTTCTAATATAGTTTCATGGGTATTTATATTAACACAAAAAGTCAATTAGGGATCGGCAGAACTTGTGGGGAGTCACGCTGCCTTTCTGATTAGGGCTCAGTCTAGAATTATGAGAGCTGTAGGTAGCACAGAGCCCACATAGCCCAAAGCAGCACAAGAAACAGGCAGAAAAAGAAAGTCACAAGTGAGAGATGTGGGTTCCTGTGTTTCCAGGCTGGGCAGTACTAGGGCTGTACTTTAGGGTGCACGGAGGGGACACGAGGAGTGTCTTAGGCTGAGCACAGACAGCCTGGCGGTGGGGGGGCCTCATCCTCCTGACTCTTTTCCACCCGACCCGACACGACTCCTCAGTCACACTGCAGCTTTTCTATTCGAGACAGATTCACAAATTCAGAAATCCTAACATCATTGCCACAGACATTTGTCATCTGGCTTCAGATGGCTTGGCACAGTTTAAGAAAATCAAATACGCAAAAACTTGAACGCAGCGAATGCACACATTGGCTGCAAATACTACAAGATAAAACTCAGTCAGAAAGATCTGTTGAGGGCGTGTCTCTAAACACAGGGCCTGGGAATCCTGGCAGCACATATTCTGACTGTGACTGTCACAAAGGACAGACTCTGGGCTTTTCCCAGAGCTGCGGGGGCCGGATCTGTGGGGTTGAAGCATGGCAATCCAGTGTTTAATGTTTATCTGGAGTAATTCCTCAGCACCCTAACGCTGAGCGTTACTGATTTAAAGAAACTGGTATCTCACTATTTCAAAACATGTGATTCAATTTGTCAGGACAATTTGTGTGTTTTCATCCTCCAACAAATAGAGGCACAAGCACCTACCACTGTCGGGCAATTTAATAATTATTAGGAAGATACGAAGGGACTTCCTCATTACCTTCTCTGTCCTCATTCATTCTCTGGGTGTTTAGATCTCATGCAGCTCTGTGGCTTTAAATATCATTACCAAGTGACAACCCCCATTTATATATCTACACCGAATGTGTCCCTCCAGATGCCAGCTTCCTTCATCAGGATGCCCACTCAAATCTCCCCTTGTGTATCTTACAGATATCTCAAATTTTGACAGAACGCAATGGAATTTATGATTTTTCCTGCACACCTGCTCTTCTTATGGTCTTCCTTACTTCTTAGTGGTTAACTCTTTTCATCCAGAACTTCAGGTCAAACTCCAAGAAGCACCACTGACTTTCCTCCTTCATATTTTCAATCTACCAGGATACTAACTTTATACCCTGGGACCCTGGGATCATGACCTGAGTGGAAGGCAGAGGCTTTAACCCACTGAGCCACCCAGGTGCCCCTGCCCTTGTGTACTTATTAATAGCAACTGCTTTCACTGTGAAAAGTGTTCCTGGTTTGGGCCACCCCGTCCAATGTCAGATATAGTTTCTACCTCTGAAATGTAATCAGAATCTGACCACGTCCTGAATCCCCATCTCTGTGGACTTTGTCTTCCGTGCTGACAATGGGTTAGCCTCCTACTTCCACGTGTGTCCTCTAGAGTCCTCACAGAACATTCAAAGCAACTATATTCATTTCGCAGCGCTGCCATAACAAATTACCACAAACTGGGTGGTGTACAACAGCAGAAACTTATTCTCTCACAGTCTCGGAGGCTTGAACTCCAAAATCAAAGTGTTGGCAGGGCCCTGGTGCCTCTGAGGGCTCTAACAACCTTGCAGTTACCAGTGATTGTGGGTCCTCCTCGGCCACTAGATGCATCATCCCAACACCTGTCTTGTTCTCACATGAATTTCTTCTCTACCTTCAGACTTCTCTCTTCTCGCAATGACCCCAATCATATTGGATTGGGTGTCACTCTAATCTAGAGTGACTTCCCCTTAACTTGATGACATCTGCAGAGACCCTATTTCCAAATACTGGGGACTAGGACTTGACATATCTCTATAGGGATAAAATTCGATGCCTGAGGGTGATTCATTTAAAAGAGAAGAAAGACCAAATCACTTCTCTGCCTCAAACTCCACAATGTCTGTCATCGCCCCAAGGATACGTCTCTCGCTCTGGCACTGGTCTACATAACCCCGCCTCTGACCATTTCTTAGAACTCATCCTTCCCATTTTCAGCCCACTTACTCTGCACCGGACACATCGACTTCCTTATTCTTCTTCAAACGTCTCAATAACATGACCATTCAGGCCCTAGTGCACGGCCGTTCTGTGCCCAGGACTGTCTTCTCTCAGACACCTACAAGGCCCACAACACCACTTTGTCAATGAATATTCTCTCTCTTTCCATTTCAGCAAACACTGGGTTTTCTCATGGCTCTACCCCTAATGTACAGATAGGGCCTTGTATGTGCTAGGCTCATTTGAAAAAAAAAAGGGGGGGGACCCTGAAAGGATGAAGGGGGAAAGAATCCACATTTACTGACCACTTGCTGTATGACAGACACTATGGAGCACATGAGAAAAGAAATTCTTAGTGAATCTCAAGGCAACCCTGAAATCCGAGTGATATTAACTCCTCTGATGGAGAAAGTAGGCCAGGTTCATAAATCGTGAATAACTTTCCAAAGATTACACAGCCCACAAATGACGGACTCATCTTCCTTTCCTGGTTTACCTGTTCCCCCAGTGTTGTCCCAGATAGAAGATACTACGTGTTTAAGAAACAGAATCATTGAGCGCCTGGGTGGCTCAGTGGGTTAAAGCCTCTGCCTTCGGCTCAGATCATCATCCCAAGATCCTGGAATCGAGCCCCGCATCGGGCTCTCTGCTCAGCAGGGAGCCTGCTTCCTCCTCTCTCTCTGCCTGCCTCTCTGACTGCTTGTGATCTCTGTCTGTCAAATAAATAAATACAATCTTAAAAAAAAAAAAAAGTAACAGAATAGTTTACCAAGATTTTATATGATTAAAGTAAGTGGGGGAAATGTCATATAAAGAACTTGAAATAAGAAAGCAAAAACTGGATTCTCACCCTAAATATAGTAGGTGCTAGGGCAATTATTTTAACCCATTGGTTTCTGCTTACTCAGAGGTCAAATGGGCTAAGGATATGTGTGTTTATTGACCTAAGTTATTCAGAGAAAGCAAATATTAGAAACAGGCTATATAGAAATCTCAAAAAATCCTCTCCCCAAATTACATAGTAATTACAAACAGAAAATAAAACAAAACAGAAAAAACTTTTACAGTGGAGAAAACTGATGGGTACTATCTCAAACTTGATACCATCTTAACCAATGTTAAGGTAGTGATCAATGATTCCATCAAATTTGGGACAGACCAACTTCATGGGCATCCTAACATGGTGCAGTAAAAAAAGACAAAAGAAAGGGGCATCTGGGTGGCTCAGTGGCTTAAGCCTCTGCCTTTGGCTTAGGTCATGATTTCAGGGTCCAGGGATCGAGCCCCGCATTGGGCTCTCTGCTCAGCGGGGAGCCTGCTTCCCCCTCCTCTCTCTGCCTGCCTCTCTGCCTACTTGTGATCCCTCTCTCTCTGTAAAATAAATAAATAAGGTCTTAAAAAGACAAAAGAAAAGTGTATAATAGGTGCATAATCTGAATCTAATCATGCAGAAAAAGTCAGGATAATTCAAATTGAGGAATATTCTACAAAATAACTGGTTTATACTCTTCGAAAATATCAAGGTCAGAAATGACAAAGAAACACAATGCAACTATCCAGTAATAGAGAAGTCCAAAAAGAACAGACAACTAAAAAAACAAACAAACAAACAAAACCAGACAACTAAATCTGACACATCATAGTGTATATAATCTGAGCCAACGAGAAAGTAGTTTAAAAGGAGTATCATCGGAGCAATTAAAAAGAAATTAAACAAAATGCTGATTACATAGGGAGAGGGTGGTTGGGTGATGGACATTGGGGAGGGTATGTGCTATAGTGAGTGCTGTGAACTGTGTAAATCTGGCGATTCACAGACCTGTTCCCCAGGGGCTAATAATACAATATATGTTAATTTAAAAAATTTTTTAAAAATGTTGATTACATAACAGTAACTATGTTTCCATATTAAATATCCCGATTTTGATCATTGCATTATAGCTATGTAAGAAATGTCTTTGTTTTTAGGACATACACCATAAAATCTAGGGAGATGGACACAATGTCTTCAACTTTCCCTATAAAGAGAAAAAGATAGAGCTAATGAGGCAAAATATCAATAATTGATGAGTCTGGGTGAAGAGGAAAGGAAAATTGCTTGCACTATTTGCAAATTATATCAAAATAAGGTCCCAAAGAAAATGATGTTTTATAAATTCGTTTTGAACTCATTTCAATAAAAAGGAGAAAAATTCTTAATTGACAAATTTTACCAACGTGGTGTACAAAATTCCAGGAAGAAGGGAAAGACTCTGGTAATATGAAAAACGAGGAAACCCTCCCTGCTCATCATACTGACTTTAAAGAGCTTAACTTATGATAAAGTTTGGCAATTATATAGCATGTCCTAATAAGTGGCTATTTAAACACTTGTAATAATCAATACATATGCTGAGATTTCTGATAGTTTGCCTAATTAAATCAAGATATAGTAATTATTAATGGCCTGTTAACCTAATCAAAACACAAATGAAGACAATTCAGTTAAATAAGATGTCAATGCAAGGAAAGGATCTTTGTGAAAATACAGTGACAGGAATCAGAATATCTGAGGCAACGTTTAGCAACAGCTCCCCAGGACATACTGGGGGTACGGAGAGGAGGATGCATGTGAGCCTATTTGAAGGACACCCTTCTAGGCACATGTTATACTACTACTGGAACACATTTATTGAGAAGAATAGTTATATGTCACAGAATGCCCTTATATAATGAATTCCCCTGAGTAAGATTTCATGTTGAACTATTATTCTACTGGTTTTAATTTATCTTCCATGAAGCTCTATATAAGGAGGTGGTCAGCGGAGCTCTAATTTTTGGGTCAACTGAGAAGTTATATTTCTTAGAAACAATGAAGAAGCCTGAGTTCTAGTTTATGCATCCGTCCCTATGAGTTGGGTTGGCATAAGCCATTATCTCAGAGACCAAATGGCCCCTCTTACAATAATAAGTGAGATTTTTATTTTTTTAAAGATTTTATTCATTTATTTATTCATCAGCTAGAGAGACAGAGAGAGCAAAAGCAGGTACAGTGGCAGGCAGAGGCAGAGAGAGAAGTAGGCTCCCCGCTGAGCAAGGAACCTGATGTGGGACTCGATCCCAGGACCCTGGGATCATGATCTGAGCTGAAGGCAGTGGTGGCAGAGCCACCAGGTGTCCCTAAATGAGATTTTTAAATCTGTAAATCTAACAGTCAGACTCTGGGTCACAACAACTTTTTAGGGCAAGTCACCATGAGACCCAAATTAGGCAGCAAGGCAATCCTCTGTCTATATCACCCAGTGGAAAACTGTGTGGACACTTTTCTGTATTCTGATAACAAAAATCAGGTTTTCCTTCAGGAAAATCCTCATCTCCCATCTTGATTTTGCAGCTTAAATGGGAATGACATAAACCCTGATTTCAAACCTAGCCAATTCCATTATCTCCTTGAATTGGTTAAATGAATAGATAACTAGCCCAATGTAATCCAATGAACACCTCTCCCTGACTCTCATTATAATCACTGGGACAGGTGTATTCTCTTTCCCCCTGGGGCAGGGGGACGCTGCCTGGAGCTGCTGAAAGCTGTTCTGCTACAACTTGAGAAGGCCTATTTTAAGAATGAACTCTGCAAGTCGGAGAATGCCTGGAAGAGGGTAAGGCACACATCCTTGATAATATCCTGTTATGCACCTGGATCCAGTCATGCCAACATCTTTCAACTATGTGAGCTAATAAAAGATTTTTGTTGGCTTGTGACTGTTAAGTTGGAGTTCTCTCATTTTTGACCAAGAAATTCCTCTGTCATACGTACCTTCAAACTCCAATAACTGAAACCAGGATGTGCTTTAACATTAAACCACTTTTGAAAAATCATATAATACGTTTCTGAAAGAAATTATATTCTAATGACTTTCTAATCAGCATTTCATGCTTAGTAAAGTTATATTTGAATGAGAGAGCACCCAAGGTCTTCTAGGACATTCTGAGAGGAAAAGAGGAATGCCTCGTGGTTGGGGTAATGCTGTGTGTTTACCGCATTCTACTTCCATCTCCTCCTATGGACACATTGGGACCACAGGTTGCAGAGATGGTTAGAGACCACCATGCCTGGTCTCCTCTCCTTCCTGGGTACACAGGAACACTTCCTTCCTGTGCAGTTAGGTGGGGTCATATGATGATAGCCAAAAATTATGGGCAAAAGTGAGGTGTGTTGCTTCTCAATTTGAGGCATTCAAACCAGGTGCATATCTTTATGTTCTCTTTCCCTTTGGGCGTGATCATGGAGACCATCAGGTAGATCCACGAGATGAAACCATCCTGGATTCTGGGACACTCCATGGAGGCAATCTCCCTAGAGAATTAATTAAGCTGTTTTTACATTGACTCGACTGTGTTAGAATTTCTGCAAATGGGAAACTTGGTTCAAGAACATGTGGGTTTATTCATCACCAAGCATGGCCTGCCTACTTTCATCTAATTATTAGACTTCTTAGTATCCTCTGCAGTTAAGTGAGTAGATCGTGGTAGACAAGATACAGCTACTTCCAAGCCTGGACCTTAAGAAATAATATGTGTGATTCCCCACATACCTCCTCTTTCATTATTGGCTTAGTGGAGGGGATCTGGCAGATGATCCTGAGACACTGGAAAATAATTCTCTTCAGTTGAAGGGCTTGGGTCTCGATAATTCTATGGAGTAGATGCCCTTCCCACCAACACATCTCATCAACCTGTATTAACTGTGATATAAACAACAATTGAACTAATTTGGTGCTGTTTGGCCAGGTAGCACACTGTAAATGATGAAAGCTGGAGATTCTTGGGTGTGAGTGTAAGACCACTGTTGAAAAGGACTGGGAGATTCTGAAAGTTGAGGCTATGGAGGGAGTTTACAGAGACTAGATTTACCCGAAAACAAAGTCAACAGGTGCAGCTGCTGGTGGCTCCAAGTGAGTAAGACCTGAGTGATCTTATGGGACTTTGCATCTATGGGCATCATGAATACCCAGTTCTAGATGCAAGTCAGTGGGCCCATCCAAGGGGCAGGAGTAGACATAGCACATTCCAAACCTTTCATCTTTTGGATCAGTACTGATTAATTGGTTTGACTGGACCAGTGTGGACCAGTATGTTGAGAACAGACCAAAGGCAATGCTAAAGTGCAGTGGAAAGGCATACATTAAATGATTACCCACGTCTGCCACGGACAAAGGAGGTGGGGTGGAGACCGCCTTGATCCACACCTGATGCTTGTGTTCTAAAGGTCCCTGGGATTTCTCCCACAGTTTTGCACGGCAGGGTTCCCATACTACCTGTGGATCATCGGGTAGGTTAAAGGTTGAAAATATCTTTAAGAAATAGACACAGGCTAGAATGAGCTCACGTGTCTACAGAATGAGAGACTAGATACAGGCTGGGCCTCAAAAGGAACACTCACAAGTTTATGTCTGGTCCAGAGAAAAGAAGTGGTCAGCTCTGCCTGCAAATACCACCCTGGAAGGAGGGCTGGGTTCTCCCAGGATGTATAGATACAAGTCCTTCTCTGCTAGGTGGGAATCCTGTTTTCTTTATCTTCATATGTTTAGCATCTGGGCTATTGCTATCAGTAAATACAGGAATATTGGCTCTCAAAGAGTATTCTCTGAATAAATGAATGAGCACATTAAGAATGCACGGGACGCCTATTACAAAGGGTAGTTTGAACTCTAAATCTACGAATCTACCTGCATAGATCATATTTTGAGAGCAATAAGAGATCAATGGCAGGGGTGTTACCGCATAATTAAAGACATTGATGAAAACTTCTGAATAATCTTTTGTGAATCCTGGTGAATTTATGACTTCCTGGATCTGGAAGGAAGGATGCTGGGGGCTGCCTGCAAAGAGGCAGCAGAGGTAGCTGTCTTGCCTTGCCCAAGGCATTGCCAGCTGCAGCTGGAGGGCATTTCGCCCTGAAAAAAGACTATTCTCTGTGTTACTGAAACCCCACTCCAGAGGCACTCCTCCTTCTTCATTCTTGATAAAAAAAAAAGTAGCCGTAACTCTGGTTTCTGGATCAGATGACATTTTCTCATCCCTGCCTTCTAACAGGGCTGAGAAAAGTGGTACCTTTAAAACAGAAGCAAACCATCAGAAGGGCTTTTGCTGTGCTACTCTCTGATGTGGCAGGCAGAAGAGAGTGTGTCTGCATGTTTGTCGTTGCTTTGATTGTTTATCTGCTTGGCCTGGCTTTATAAGTGTGGCTTATCGGATGTGAGCAGCGATAACTGACTTGGAAATAAGCATCCGTGAACCTACATGTGCTTTACTTGAATATAGAAACTTTATCATCAGAAGGCAGAGATTGCAAAAGAGCATTTGTGGCTATGTTTCCCAAGCCCTGGGAATACCAGGTAGTGCCTCACGGATCCTACGTAAGTAAAGCTATTTCTGTACAGAAAGGGCATAACCCAACTTTGACAGTTGCATGGACAGATGTGTTTCTATACACACCAGATGCAGGGTTTGTAAGCTGTACATAAAAAATGCACTGCCTTTCTGCAGCTGATGTTTTCTTTGCTCCCTTTGAAATGATGTGATGCTGTAGTTCAAAAGAAAATTCCCAGGGGAAGGGTTCAGAATAAATAAACTATTTATTGGGCTGTCTATACAAACTGGAGCTCATTTAAATAAGATATCAGCGGTGACTGTTTGAAGTCACAAAGGAAGATGTAGCTCGGGTATTTTCCAACACTCTGGGGTCATGGTAGAAGCGAGGAAAATGCCTGGGAATGGACAGCTGCCAAAGAGCATCACCAAGAACGATGCGATGGCGCCTTTTAAAAAAGCACATCCATGTGCCTACTATTCCCCTTCATAATCTCACAAGGCTATGGGAGTCAGTAGAGGAGAGGTCACTTCCAGTAAGTAGGAAAAAAAAACAAACAAACAATCCAAGACTCAAGAAATAAATTTGACACAAGGACATAGTTCAAGTACAGTAGAACCTACACTTGAATCTATTCATCTTGACCAAGTGAAACCTTCTACTGTCTGCCAAAAGACATCATAGGGACACCTGGGTGGCTCAGTCAGTTAAGCATCTGCCCTCAGCTCAGGTCTGATCCTAGGATCTTGAGATCCAGCCCCAGGACAGGCTCCTTTCTCAGTGGGGAGCCTGCTTCTCCCTCTGCCCGCTCTTCCCCCAGCTTGTGCGCTCTCTCTCTCTCTCTCTCTCTCTCGCTCTGTGTCAAATAAATAAATAAAATCTTTAAAAAAAGAGACATCGTAAAACATAGTAAATAAGATTTTAAAATGCATTACTTAAGGTATAGATGTTTTCAGTCCGTCATGACAAAAATAAATGCAAGAGTTACAATCTATTAAAAAATATTGAATGGCTTATATAGCGGAATTCAGACATGTTAATTAAGAAGTCCAAAGAGAGGTATATAATGAGCCCTAAAACAAAAGGAAGTTTTGTGTTTATACATGGGTTCTAGTATTACTGCTCTGATAGGGCCGCAATCAAAATGGTATCACCTGGGAGCTTGTTAGAAATGCAGGAATTTGGCTTCATCCATAATTACAGAATCAGAGTCTAGACTTCCAGGAGATACAAAGGGGATTCACCTGCCCATCAGAATTTAAGAAGCAGTGTATTAGAAAATATATAGGGCTGGCTATCCCCAGAGTACATTTTGGATTAAAAAATGATAGGTTTGGTCAACTCAGTGATGATGGACATAGAATTTGGTACAAAGGGAATATGGGGCAGTTGACACCACCAATCCTTAAATTTAAGAAGGGTGCTGCTTAGTCGTGTTTCAATGTGGAGTGAAGATAATGAACTGAAGAAGCAAGGTCTCCAAGTCCTTGCACCCAGAAAAACTCCAGTAAGTGAGAAAAGGAATTGGGGAACCCTGAATTATTAGAAATTAAGTTCCTACAACCTAGCAGGAAGAGGCTTCAAAAGAGAATTTTCAGTCTATGAAAACAATACAGAAAGTTACATGTCTTCTCAATTCTGACTTGGTAAATGAACAACTTTACCCACTAGATAGGTGTGTCTCATAGTACCACAGGGAGAAAGGGGATTAATGGATGGGAAACTGGGATTCCTAGTTCTTGGGAGTTTTCTGCTCATAGATGCTTTGTCAATTACATATTTTTCACACATAATTTTTCTGCTCCCCCAAACCTCGGTATCAGAAATTATGGTCATCAGAGGTCGTTCAGCTCCCCAGCAGAAACAATTCCCAAGTGATGATTTGGCCCCATTAGGGTCTTTTTGGTCCAGTCAACTCCTGCAAGTAAGGGGGCAAGCTCACTTTGTAACTGTCCCTGCTGTATCTATGTAGATAAATGGGAAAGAAGAAGTAACA
Organism: Martes martes; assembly: GCF_963455335.1. Taxonomy (NCBI): domain Eukaryota; kingdom Metazoa; phylum Chordata; class Mammalia; order Carnivora; family Mustelidae; genus Martes; species Martes martes. The sequence goes on from NC_137896.1 coordinate 6,617,956, forward strand.
GAAAGGGAAAGTCAAAGTACAGACAGGACAAGTGTCCACTCCATATCCTAAGAATCCCCTTCTCGCCACTGGCTTTTTTATTGATAGAATTATTGAGAATAGCAGCATGGAATTCAATATCCAAATGAGCAATGGCTTAAATCCACATGGATTTAACCTGCTATATTTAAAAAAAAAAATGTCCAGGAACAATAGCTTAGAGCTGGTATGGCAATCTTCACTGCTATGTATCCAAGAACCTCACAAATTTCGACCTCAACTTCATGATGATGTGTACCTTGTCATCAAAGTCCAAGAAGGTTGTGGGATTCACCAAAATGCCCAGGTTCCAACCAGCAGAAGAAAATGCAAGGAAAAGAGGAAGGCATGCACCCAACCTAGCAGAAACTACATCCATAATGTGTGCTTACAACCTTTGGGCCAAAGTTGGTCACACCTGGTCAAATTTAGCTATAAGGCAGGGTAGGAATTAATTCTCAATGGTCATATTCCCAACTAAAACTGTGTGTGTAGGGAACGTGCAGTTTTTATTGATGCAAATCAGGAGATGGGACACTGGGGGAGACTAGAAGTGTCTAAAGTAATTGCCCCCTCAATAGACAAAATGTATTCATTTTTACACAGCCCCTTTCTGAAGATGGTCTCCCGGACATATTCATAGGAAGGCACCACTGGAGTATAATCCACCAAGAGGGGAAATGTTATCACCCTAACCCCTAAAAGGTCAAGAACGCTTTTCTGCAATGGGCTAGAAAGTAAATCTTTCAGAGTTTGTGGGTCCACGGGGCTCTCTTATAACTGTTCAACTCTGCCCTTCTGCACAAAAGAAGCCACAAACAATGAGTGAATGGATGGGTATGGCTATATTCCAATAAAACTTTATTTATAAAAAGCATGTGGCCCAGAGGCCAGATTTGGCCTGAGGGCTCATAGTTTGTTGACCCTGCCCTAAGTAATAATACCATTCACCCCTATCTGACCGCCAAGCTGTCCAGACAGTTAGCAATGTCAAAAGAACAGAGTATGTGCCGAATAATGGCAAAGAGACCTAAGCGATGGAGTTTCCCATAAACCCACAGTTGAACTGATGGACAAACATCATCTCTTAAATACACATAGAAAAAATAACATTAAATTGTCCCAAGTTCATTGTAATAGTTTATCGGCTCTAGACTATAGAAATCCTCTGTTCTGTAACTATATCATTTCATTGCTTCTCTTAATTTCACCCTATCATTTTCTACCCTCTACTAATAGCTGCAACAAAACACAGGAAAACAAGCCAAAGCACCAATAACTTTTTTTATTTGCTTCAGCATAAGCCCCTCTCAGGCCATGTTAGGATATTGATTATAAAAGTCTCACAAAAGACTTCAGATGTCCTACCGCAAGTCTTGTCTTCGACGGCTAGGCACCGCCTTCCCTCAACACTGACAAGTTAACTGTTCCAAGGTATATTTACCAGAGTAAATGCCAGTTGCAAAATGGTGTTATTATGTAGAGTAGGGAACCATTTGGAGTTGTAGTGAATCATTTTGTTCAAACTGTGTGCTTGAGGCAGCTGACAGGAGGTTCACCATGAGAACAGACTATCCAAAACGATTATGAAAATACCTTTTAAAAAAAATATGTGAACCCATTGCTGAAATACATTAGTTTTAAAAATTGCTATTTTATTGTCTGGAAAGGCTTGTGGATAAATGGTTTCTGACCAAAGTTTAGGTTGAATACCTTGTTTGTCCTTTATTCCTTTGAGTTATGTTAACATTATCTTCTGGGGAAGGTTAAAAAATTGACTTACGGGAATAAAAACCTCGGATGACCACTGAAAATCCAAATTCAGAGACTATGATTGTTGTTCCATGAGGATGAACAGATCTGGTTCTGGTTTCTTTCTTATGTATTTTACGTGTCACCTTAGGTTCTGAGAAGCAGAAGGCCCTCTACGGATCTGATTACACAGTAGAGACAGATCAGATTTTGGACATTCTGTTTCAGTCTCTCTTCTCTATAATTAAAAGTACAGGGTACCCACTCGGGAACGTACCCAGCTATGTGTTTATTATAAAATGTCTTTCATGCAATTTCCACCATCACTGCTCATATAAATTTTTAGTTGGTGAATGAAGCGAACCAAATCAGACTTAAAGTATTTTATCAGAACAAACTATGCCAGATGCTGTCTCCAAGAAAATTCAAATATTTTTATATTAGTAGTAAGAGAAAAATGAATTATCTTAACAGTCTAAGGTACTTAAACTTTTATTTATTTATTAACAGTCTAATGTACTTAAATAGGGCATTATAATTAGTGATTTGGGGTTTTCTATTATCTTTTCACTGCAGATATTATATGTATTAACTAATATCAATATTATTCTCTAGAGGTAAACTAATGAATATTTACTGAAAACTAACCTAATTTAGTCAATAGGGAAAAAAAGTTCTATATAACAATTTTTATACAACAATTTTTAAACACATAGCATAGTAACTCTCTCCCAGACTACTGTATATTATACATAAAAACGTCCCCCAATATTGGCTAATGAGTAACTATTCTAAGGCAAATTTATTGTAGCACCTCAGTATTTAAATAGCTGAAGAGATTTCAGTGTGAAAACTTTTTTAATGGACCCTTCAGAAAAAAAAAAAATGTATATGAGTGACCAATGAGCATTTGAAAAAGTACTCAGTGTCAGCACTTACTGGGGAAATGCATATAAAACCCACAATGAAATACTACTGCACACCCAACAGACCAGCTAAACTTGAAAATACTGATAACCGAGTACCGGTAAGGCTGTGGAACAGTCAGAACTTTCCCACATTTCAGGTGGAGATGCAAAATAATGCAATCATCTTGGAAAAGACTCTGGCAGCCTCTTATAAAAGTAAATATATACCTATCCTGTGGACCAGCAGTTCAACGGGGTGTTTTCCCAAGAGAAATGAAATTATGTGTTCACTGAGAAAAATGTACAGAAGTGCTTACAGCAGGTTTATTCATAATAGCCTAAATTGGTAACAACTTAGATGTCCAACAACAGAAGAATGGATAAGGAAATTGTGGTTTATACACACAAGGAAGCACTACTTAGCAATAAGGAGTCATCAACTACTGATACACTCACTGAATCTTAAAACTTCACCCATAAATCGTGAAAACATCACACTGAATGAAAGAAGCCATCCCCAAAAGAGCACATACTAGATGATGCAATTTCTATGAAGATATACATTATCATCACCCTGGGAATGAACGTTCGCACAACATAGTACTCCACAAAGTACTGATTTTGAAAATAGTGCACGACATACCATCTGTTTTGTTTGTACGTCATCTTAAATTAAAAAGTGCATTTTCAATATTGTGGACAATTTTTATAAATGAATTTGGGAACCAAAACAGCTGAGCATATAATTCCAGGGTGGGCATGGGGTGCTAAGAAGTATGCTAGGTTACCAAATCCCGTGTCTTAACCCAACATTCATTATTCTTGGAACGTTTTACAGAGGACACTATGGGAATCAATTAATTGGTTAATTATGATTAAGCAGCAAAATAGTCAAAGTAGACTGACTGCTGTTTTGAGCTTGCTCTGTTTTCTTGGCTCTAAGAGATTGTTGGCAAACAAATTTTCGTATCCCCAAATACCATAACCCTGCAGCATATATACTATTCTAATCCAAATGCATTTGAAACTCATAGTCCCTGCAATAAAATCTTACAAATCAGTAGATACTTGAGGCAGTGAGTGATTTCAGTAACTCTACAGTCAAGGGTTTTCTACCAGAATGCCCCTCTGGAGTGGTTTGTAAATATGTGGGGTATTTACCATCACAGTGGTTGGGAGGTGGCGCTGGTGTTTAGTGGGCAGATCCAGGGATGCTAATCATCCTAGAATCCTTACATCCTACAATCCCAGAATCCTAGAATCTGTTTCGCATGGCAAAGTATTCCTCAACCCAAAATGCAAATAGCATCTCTTGAGAAACAGTACCATTGGACCTGCCTCATCTGACTTACCTTTAAATTTTGGTTCTTTCTGCCCCCGCAAGTCTTGATCATAGTGATTCAACTAACTTTCTATATGTTGACAATTCCCCGATTTTGTATCTCCAGTCTTGAAATCCTCCATTAAAACTGACTCTCAATGATTCACCTGCCTATTTCACATCTTTCCCTGCATGTCTAAGAAGCATTCTTCTTACTTCCAAAGTAACTCCAAATCTCAACACTCACGCTACTCCCAGAGTGTTCACCAAACTAAACACCGGAATCTCCATTGATCAAGTTTTCATGCCAAAGATTCAAAGTCTTTTTGGAATCTTGCTTATCACTTCTAATCCACACCCAACTAATCAGTAAATTCCACTGAATCCTGACCTTGAAAAACATGTCTTAAATTCAACCACTTTTTTTTTTAAATTTTATTTATTTGCCAGAGAGCGAGCGAGAGCACAAGCAGGGGGAGCAGCAGGCAGAGGGAGAAGCAGGCTCCCCGCTGAGCAAGGAAACTGGTATGGAACTCAATCCCAGGACCCCAGGATCATGACCTGAGCCAGAGGCAGATGCTTAACCAACTGAGCCACCCAGGCATCTCAAATCCAACCACTTAGGACCACCTTGGTACAAGCTACCATCATTACACACCTGGACAACTACATCAGCAGGTAACCGGTATCCTACTTCACACAACCGAAGGAAGACTTGAGAATAAAAATCTGATCATCTCACTCCCCTGCCGTAAACCCTTCCGCAGCTCCCCATCGTCTGAAGAGTACAATCTAATCTTGACCTAACAGTCTCGGTGTCTGACCCACGCTTGCCCCTCAGGTTTTATCTTTCATCCTGCCCCTTGTTCACTGCCTTCCCAGCCACGCGCGCCTTCCTACTCCTCCGTGACCCTTCCTGCCATCCACTCCTGCCTCACAGCGTAGACAATGTTCTGTGTGTGAATTGCTCTTTCTATGGTCTCACTTCTGAGCTCTCCGTCATCACTATGTTTAATATAGCCTCCACCTGCCCCCACCGGGCACACACTCTCCCTTCTCAGTATTTGCCTTTACAGCATGTATCACTATTTGACATGTTACTGATTTAGTTTTTATTTAGCTTGTTTATTTTTTTTCTCTCCCCACTAGAATGTAAGTTGATGAGAGCTGGAACCTGGTAAAAAACAAAAAGTCAAATAGCTTTGGTACCTAATAAGCCTTGTGGTATTTTGCTGAATCAGCAAATAAATAAGCGTGGCTCCGTTCCCAAATGTGTCCTATCAGAATTCCTTAGGAAGACTTAAAATATAGATTTCCAGATCTAGAGCCCAACAGAGTTTCCCTCAACATATCTGTTGAGTCTGATATTTTAGCAAGGTTTGAAACCACTAGAAGAGCATAATATCCTACTTGACACGACAACCGTCTCTGTAGTATTCACAAAGGCACCATACAGATGACGATACGGCCAAGACATTTCTATCTTCCTTATACATGTGTTACTTTGTTCATCCTATGATGATAACCAGTGGTTCTAATTCTTAACCTCGAGATACTAGGTTATTGCTTCCGTTATTTAGATTTTGTTAACACGTTGTCGTTTGATACATTCCTCCCCTTTTCCTATCACAGATAATTCTTCTTGCAGAGGTTCAATTACCCTGGATGCATCTTCCTATCCGATGTTGCTGAATTGGATTTCCCCACTTCCACATGCTCATTTTGGGCTCCGAGAAAGGTTCAGTAAGGTGAGAGTCAAAGAAGGAAACGAAGAAAGTATCTTTTTCCAGCTGAAATCCTCTCTTTCAAGCCAAAAGGGCATTGTTCTTTTTCCAGTGCAGTCTGTGTGAAAGGGGACTGTATTAACGAGCTGCATATCTGGCGTCGTTTTAACCTCCTTGGAAAGAATGCAGTGGGGAAGGGGGTTGTTCATTCTTCTCCCGGGCTGTACAGAACCGACCCTTTGTGAATCAGTTATTAGTAAATATACAACACTTTCAAACAGTTAAAGCGGGCTTAGCTGCTTTGAGAGACTCGAATTAAATGTTCAATATTTTATGAATGCTTTGAGTGGTAATGTTTACTTGATCTGATATGTTCTCATTGCACAGAAAAATGAGAGAGCTAGAAAGATGATAATCGTGTAGCAACGAGTTCTGAGACTCTCAACCTGGCATTTCATTATTTAGGTGCTCCTTCATGGGACAGATGAGACCTCTTCTCTGTGAGATTATGGTTGAGGGGGAAATCTGCCGTATGTGACTGTCATGAGAGAATTACCCCCAGAAAACCTCCAGGTGGGCGTGGCCAGATTTCACGAATAAATATAGAGGATGTGTGGTTAAATTTGAATTTCAGATAAACACCAAAAACATTTTCAGCCTAACCATGTCCCATGCAATATTCAGGACATATTCATAGTAAAAACAATATTTGTTGTTTATTTGAAAGTCAAATTTAATGAGGCTGTCTGTATTTTTATCAGGCAACCCTACTTCGAAAGCAAGAAAAAGTACCCCGACGTTATATAGGAAATGTTTTAGGCTCCCAAAGAAGCCTTAATGAAGACATGGTGGGGTCTGGGTTAGAAGCACATAGGGCACCAGGGCACATAATTTAAGGAGGGCCTCAGGGTCAGGGTCACTCAATCTGAGAGTTATCGCTTCTGCAGCCCCAGGGGGGAAGAACCAGAACCTCTTTCAACTCTGCATCCCAGGTGGGCACTCCAGGTCCGGGCAGAGGTTTGTCATTCCTTTTCCCCAGCCTTTTTCATAGTCTAAGATGGAGGTAAAGCAAAGCGAGGAGTAACTATTCCAATTCTCACCCAGAAAGTTTTAATCGGCCTCTGCTGCTCACATGTGGAGGGCGCACTGCCCTCTTCCTCATCAGCACAGGAACGAGAAGGGAGGAACACACATGGAAGTTTTCAAAAAACACATCTCTTTTTGAGAATCCATCCAGTATGACACATTCAGCTCCGAGCTGAGACAATACAACAAACCAGGGGTCACACAAGGCCTTGGCTCTCTGATGGCTCATACTGGAAAGGCAACACGAGGGCAACATGGTTGATGGCGGGGGCGGGGGTAGGGAGATGATATTTGACCTAGGCCATAAAAATCTCAAGGAAGAGGGGTTTTAGCTCCCAAATAGAAGGATGAAGGCAGAGAGAAGGAGAGAAGTGGGGGCCTTAAGGAGAGCCAGACAGTGGGCAGTGGCAGCCCATCAGAAGGAGGGCGGGGGACCAAGAGGGGTTAGACAGAAGCTCCACGTCACTCCCTCATTTCTGGATTGTACTTACAATGAAACATGTAACCCTTGTAGGGTGTTTTTCAGGGGAGGTGGGGGGGAAATGCGAGTCAAAAAGCAACAACCAGAGAAGAAAGCAATGCCATCAGTTAATTCTGCCCCCTCACACTTTGCTACTGTTCCCCCACGAGGCTTGAAGCCCTGCGAGAGATTTCCCCTCCAAGAGAAATTTCCTCCTGGTAACAACTTTAGTTCTAGCTTATCCTAGTTAGCCCTGGGACTCCCTTTCCCATGGCCGTGCATCATTCACTGACAAAACAAAACAAAACAAAATGCCCACAAAATCACAAAGCAAAAGGCCAAAACGGAGACTCTACAAAAAAAAAGAGAAACGTTTGTGTGCTCACACTGTCTTCTCTTCCTTCCGTGGCAGAGTGTTACCCAGATACCGTAGACATAGATTTGGGCTTCAAAGGACTGGAAAGAAGATATTCAGTGCTGGATGAAGAAAGGATTTGTGTTTAAGTTAGAAAGTGAATAATAATCTCAGGCTGAATAATTTCTGCTTTCTTTCCTAGATGAGGCATTATAAAAGAGATTTGGGAAAGACCTTATCTTTATTGTGATCACACCCAATTCTAGTTTTATCTGCCTCCAAAGTGTTGGACAGACATACATTTAAAAGGTATAGTCTCACTGGAAAACGGTGCTGGAGAAATGAAGGAAATGCCTGAACACGGATCAATGACAGAAGATAAAAACTCAGTTCCCAATGAGAGATTTGAGAGATAACAGAAAGAGAGAAAAAGAAGAAAGAGAAATTAAGAACTTTGGTTAGTTATGAATGAAAATGTAGTTCTTTGAAAAGACAGAATTCCTTGAGGTTGTCCATTGAGCAACCCCACACTGAACGGGTAAGGAATAAGAGAATTTGAATATATCAGCATGAGAATATTGGTAGTTTACAGGTAGATACATGCTTATGTATATAGGATGATACTTAACATTTGCATTTTTTGGGGAAAAAAAAAAACTTTAGAAGAGAAAGATGATGATAGGGAGAGATACCCGAGTTTGGAAGATTTTATATGTGATTCAGGTTGAACTGTATTGCCCCAAAAGGTATGTTGAACTCCTAACCCCTAGAAGCTTCAAGGGTTACTTTATTTGGAAATAGGGTCATTACAGATGTAAGTAGCTAAGATGAAGCCATACAGGAGTAGAGTGGATCCTCAACCCAATGAGACCAGTGTCCCTATAAGAAGAGGGAAAGCAACATAGGAAATGGATACTTAAAGAAAACCACACAGTAATGGAGTCCGGAAGTTGTGTGGCTGCAAACAGAGCCACGCCAAAGAAGGCTGCAGCTACAGCAGCTGGAAGGGGCAAGGAAGAACCCTCACCTAGAGCCTTCGGAGAGCACGATCCTGCCGACGCGGTGATTTCAGACCTCTGTCCTCCAGAACTACGATAAAATAGACTTATGCTGGCTTAAGCCAGCTGTTTGTGGAACTTTGTTCTGACAGCCACAGGAAAACAAACATACTGTGCTTTGTCAAAGTTCTTCGGTCATCAAGCCGAACTTGAAGAATTCTCCCATTTATTTGATAGCCATGATTTAAGACGGAAGAAGGCGCAATGGCGTCTGCACCTTTGTGGACACTAGAGTAAGCGCTGTCTGAGAACGTCCATGGCTCATCTAAATGAGAATAAGGAAGCGTGTGTCATACAACTCACAGTGATGTGCCCATTCTGCCTGGGAAACTCCAACTGGCGGGTAGCAGGTCTCCACCTCGGGAGCTGGGGATATGGGGTATTTTATAAGACTGCTGCTTAAATTGCTTTCTCTCTGGCCTTGCTACAACCAAGGATTTTGAGCCTATCTCAGGGAGTTACTGAAGTAGAATAAAATAAAAACAGGGAAAGACTACATACTAACTATTTTCACTGACGTTGATTTTCGTGATATATAATATTTGAGGGACTGGGTTATTAAGCATCGAGTAGCAAGTGCTGTTAATAAAATGTTTTGTAAATAACTTAATGTCTTCTAAGTAGATTTTGATGGCTCCTCCGATATCAATTTTATATATTTGGGGCCCACACATTAACTTTTTAAGCACTCTGTAACATTCTACTTTAAGGTTTTTATGGGCTATTTTTTTCCACCAGAATAACCATTTTGTTTTATGATCTTTAGAAGTTTCAGAATTCTGAAGCCATTTTGAGAATGTCATGTCAATATCAAAGGGATGGTACTGGATGGGATTGGAGGCTAAACTACTGAGAAGATAACTTTAATTATATTGTCCGCTATTAACAGGTACTCAAGAGATTTTGTGGAAATTTGAAGTAAAAGAAAAATACTGGTTATAACGGAGTTAAGATAGAAGACATATCATCATTCAGATCTCTGCCACATCATTTCCATTTCCAGATGCAATGGGGTGACAAGGACAGGACTCAACCTCCTGCTAGAGAACTGGACAAAATACTGGAAACTACTGTTTCACATCACTGGACAACAGGCAGGGGAGGACTGTGATCCATGAGAGGGAAAAACAAAGGAGGTGAGCTCCCTGATCCTCCTTTCTATCTGGAGGGGATTTTCAGAGCACAGATACAGAGTGGGAGAAATTGACAGGAAACCCATTCTAAACAAGAAGATACCAATAGGATAAATGTTAAAAAAAAAAAAAAAAAGTAGAAACAAGATAGACTATGTATACCCTGATCAAAAGGAAAGAAGTCACTATAATATGAAAGTCGACTTTAGAACAAGGAATATTGCCAGAGATTTTTTAAAAAGTGCTATTTCATAGTGATGAAAGACTTAGAGTACTATGTGTCCTGGTCAACACTTTCCATAACTTACAGCTGAGTTTCCGGGGACACTTCATTTGAGAAGTATTAATTTTATTCCCATTTTACAGATAAGAAAAATAAAGTGTTAAACATTTAAGCAAATTGACCAAAGGGATTTAGAGTGGAGGCCAATGGAAGCCCAAATCCCTGTCACCTGTCACCTGGCATAACGCTGTAGCCACCAAATTGCTTTGCATTTGCCCCTGTGTTCTTTCAAAGTATTCTTCACCATGTAGTTAGAGCTTTTTAAAATGCAGCTCTGGTCTTTCCCCTTCCCTGTTTAAAACCTTCCAGGGTTTGCTAGCGCTCTCATGCCCTCTTCTCTGGCTTCCCTTCCTAAATTCATTTTTGTCCCCTCTTTTTTTTTTTTTTTTTTTTTTTTTTGGTTTGAAGCTTTCTCTCTTTGGCATCAGCCTCTTAGTACATGCTATTCCCCCTGTCTGCAATGCCCTTCCATCTCCATTCGCAGATGCATGCATCCCATTTGCCTACTTAACTCCTCTTCATACTATAGGACTCAGCAAAAAAGCTGCCTCCTCAAACAGCCCTCCCAGCTCCATGGCCTAGATCAGGTAGCCTGAATTATACTTTCACAACAAACTGCACTTGTTTGTTATAATTATGTATCTATAGATAGGAACATTTGATTATTTGATTAATGTCCTTCTCCTTCCAACGATACACTCACAGGAGCAGAGATTATGGTAAGTTCTTCCTTATTTTATCTCCAATGACCAGAATAGTGTTTCATACCTAAATATCTGTTAAATAAGTGAGTCAACAAAAAATGGAAAAAAGACAATGGAAAGAGAAAGATAAGAAAGGAAGGGTAACATGTGAAGTATATGGAGAAAATGGACCCAAGTCAAATAAGTATTTGTGAACTAATTCAACTAGAGGATAAAAAATATATATATAAATCAAATTATTTTTTATCGGCAGTGCCTATAGTACTCTAAATATACTGACTTGTACAGACCTTTTGATATACCGATCTGACATATAAAATGATTTCAAATGTGTATTCAAGGTCACCAAAACACAGCGATTATTTCCAGGTTTAAATCTCTGAATTCTAAAAGCAGCAAGATCTCACCAACTAGTTCATTTTATTTAAAGACTGTCTGGTCTTAGGACTGAAAAAATAGAGTGGTGAGATCAGACTTTTTAAAGGATTTATTTAATTTTGATGTGCCTTTGCTTTTCTGAGCCCCGCAGTTTCAGGATGTGACTGCTGTAGAATCCGTCTGGCTCACTCAGCTCTGGACCAGCTTCACTCACTTCTCTCCGACAAGGTGATTTCTGCATAATGCCCTCACTGGTGTTAGTGCCTTCGGTTGCAAAGGACAGTGGGGAATCGGGTACTGCAGCCACTACTTACTGCCTGAATTTGGGAATCTATTATCCAAAGAGTATGAAAACTAGGAAACTTTCAACATGTGTTAATATGGTCCCCACCCAAGGTAATACACAAGTAGGTCATGTTCAACAGAACAGTTCTGAAGATATGTCTATGTTACTACACAGCATTGTCAAATCTCAAGAGATTTCAGACCACCAGTTGACTTGCCTGATTTTTTAAAAATTTATTTATTTATTTTTTACAAACATGGCTATTCTAGGGCTCCGACAGCAAAAGCTGTGTAGGGAAGATGGGGATTTGTGAAAGAATGAGCACACCAGAGGAGTTATTTTTCTTTCATTTGTCGAAGACCCCGCCCATTACTCCATGTGGCTCCCTACTCCCTTTTCCTAAGGGTGGATGAAGAATTAAAACAAGGCCCACAGGACAGTCCTCTATTTCCGGGACAGGATGGAGTTGGGATGAAAAGAAATCAACCATGTGATCCTGTGACTAAGGTCCCCGATTTTAGGGATTCTTTTCTCTCATCAGGTCTGCTTTTTCAGCACTTCTATTCTGTGAATCCATCAAGTACTTTTTAACAAATGCTTTGATGCGGTTCTTTTTGTAGGAAGGGAACATTACATTAGTCAGCTGGTTTCCGTGGCTTACAAAAACCCCAACTAAAACACAGGCACTGAGGCCAGGCAGAAGACCTGGACCAAATCTGAGTCCACTGTGTCCTGGAGGTACCACCTGTTGGGGCTCTCGTTGCTTCATTTCTAGGGTTAGAAGTACTTCTCACTCTCCTCCTCCTCTTCCTTTTAAAAAACAGCTTTATCAAGATACAATTTACATAGTATAAAACTCACCCTATTTAAAGTGTACAATGATTTTTAATATACTTACAGGGTTGTATAATTATCACCATAATCTAATTTTAGAACATTTTCATTACCCTAAAGAGAAACCTTGTGCCTACTAGCAGTAACTCCCCATCTTCCCTCCATCCCCAGATCCCCACCAGCCCAAGGTAACTAGTAATCTACTTTCTGTCTCTATAGCTTTGCCTAATGTGGACATCACATAAATGGAATCATACCACACATGGTCTTTTTTTCACCTAACACGGTGTTCTTAGTTCATCTATGCTGTCGCATATACCTGCTTTTGATTGGTAGTGTTCAATTGCAGGACTGTGTTCAGTTGCATGACGATACTACATTTGTTTATCCATTCACCAGTTGATGGGTACTTGGGTTGTTTCCATATTTTGTTATGAATAATTCTGCTATGACCATCCATATATAACTTATTGCTAGGCATAGAGAACAAATACCAAATAATATTTGGGAACCAACAGAAGATTCCCTATTTCCCTGGATCATATGGTATAAGAGTATAAAGTTTGGGGTTGCTACACCATTTGGTATCAAAAGGGAAAAGATCTGGAAATTATGGGATTCTAATCAATGCAGTCAGAAGATGAAGATTATACCACAGAGCAGAACAGAGACAGAGAAACACTGGATTCTGAACAATCTTTTGAATGTCTTAGTCATTCCTACCATGACACTAATACTACTTTGGAACTTTTACTTCCATGAGACTATGGATTCCTTTTACTATTAAAGCCAGTGTAAGTTGGATTTATGCCAACTCTAATTAAGAGCCCTAAATAATAGTACAGATCTGATCGCTTCAACCGACTGGCTCTTAATTTCAAAAATCTCATGAGATTTATTTGCCATAGGTCAATGTCATAGTTGAAAGACTTGATATGAACAGGATCACAGAGTCATAGAACAATATGGCAGCCTCCACAGGGACCACGTGGTTAGATCCTGAAAAAGTGTACTTGGCAGAAGAAGGTCAGGACTGGGCTAGGAATGTAACATCATAATTGTCCACTGGCTTACCTAGGATATGTCAATGAAAGATGATGGAATTATGTCCGTGGCACATTTCTCCATGCTTTCATCAAACTTATCTAAAATTCAGTGACCGCCACACAATTACAAGTTTCATAGCATTGCTGTCAAAGACTACTGTGTTCATGCTCCAGATGTAGTCGTCTGTTTTTCTGATTGATAAGCCTCCATTTCCCAGTTTGTAAAACGGGAGTTTTGAATGCAATTCATGGTGATTTGTTTTTCATTATTATTTAAGATAATATTTAAGATCAAATATTACCAGCATTTGCCAAATAATACAATAAGCAATTACTTTGTTTTTATCATTCCCTTATTTTTTCTAATCATTCTACGACAGACATAGAACACGTGAAATAGACCAAACTTTAACTATGAATGTGCATTTACTTCAGTGAAAATTTATCCTACCAACAATGTTTTTGGTTTTCTTCATTCTGTTACAGACCCACTGAGGGAAGGGGACAATTCATCTTTGTATCCCTAGTCCCTAAAACAGTGCCACATTATATACATCTATTGGATCCATAAATTGAAGGAAAGAAAGATAATAGATAACAGGCCATTCCTCGTATTTTTGAGTCGTAGTATATGCCAGAGCCTGAGCCACATTCTTAAATATTCATTTATTCAACCTTAACAAATATGGAAACCCTATTTCAAAGAGGAGGAATCAATCTGCAGAGATCCTATCACGTGTGAAAATCAAGCCACCTACCAGTGAATAACCGAGCCCAATCTCATACCCCCTTAAACCTATCCTATGGAATCCAAAGCCCAAGTTTTCCTAGGAACAACTGAGTTATAAGCTTCTCAAACATGATGATCATATTTTAAACTCTTTTTTTTACCCACAGCTTCTAGCCACACTAAGCACACAAATAACTGATTATGTATTATTTGCTCATTTATTTATTGGCTTAGCTTACACTGACATGTGTACAAGTAAAGAAACTAAGTTAACTATACTGGAATTAGTTGTGGGATAAGGGCAGACCAGAATTAGTGGGGGGGGGGGGGGGAACCTCTTGACTTCAGCACTAGAAATACTAATTTTTAAATAAGCTATAAAAATAGCCTAGTATGCTGTTATTATTCAACTCAAAGCCTCAGGAAAAAAAATGACTAATATTTCTCACTATGTTGAATACACTCAAGCATGTTTTTACACCTAAATCTACTCTATTTTCTTCTAAATAATAGATGGCCAGTGACTTTTAAAAGCACCAATGTGTCAGTATAATTATCTAAAATCTAACAAAAAATTGTATTCTTTGTAGACTAGAAGGGCATATTTTAAATGCAAATTGAGTATTTTTAGAACTTGTACATCATCTTACCCTTTGAAAAAGTTCCCATATTTCTTATTCTTCACTGTTGAAAAATCCCTGGCTCCCCTTTCCCTGTCACCATTGTAGGATAAAAGAATTCTGGCTGCGAACTGGTCTTTCTTGAAGAATCCATTAAAGTTTAAGCTTGTGCATGCATCAAGCAAGTAACGTGCTCATTTCCCCAGAGCAGATCACAACTCTTTTGTGTCACTTAATACAAAGGAAAGAAAAGTAAAAGAAAGGAAGAAACAAAAGGATGTTTGCAGTGAGACTCTGCACGAGAAGGGTTTGGGAGTCAGATTTCACAACAGCATGAAGGGTGCTAGGTACAGATAATCAGTATGCGTTAAGTTCACTAATTGGGAAATGGCACTTCTAAATTCCAAAAAATATTCCACAGGAAATAAAAATATAGAAAGAAATATTCATGACCCCTCTTGTGAATATATCAGATATTTTTTGGAAGTAAATTTGGGGGATATCCTGGGACTAAGGTACATACTCTGTGCTAAGTTTTTCCATCACTTTTTTTTTAATGTGTTTGTTTGGGAGGAAAAAAGACTTTTCGGTGAAACTATCCCAAAGGTTTACTTTGGGAACATGCATAAAGGGATTCCTGATTTGAATAATAGAGACATTCAAAGCATTGCACACCCAGCAGAAGGGTTAGTACCTCCAACTGGGATGGGCTACTTGGCTGTTTGGACTGATGAATTCAACCCAGTCCAGGACCTGCCTCTCAGCCTTCCAAGCTCAAATATATGTTCATGTCATTGTCCTGGAGCTGATCTGACTTGGGGATACTGAATCATACTAATAAAGCTCAAAGGGACTGATGGGCTTTGCCAGAATGGCAACTATTCAATTCAAATGAGAAAAAAAATGATCAAGTAAACAGGATACTAGCACCAGCTTGACTGCACATTCTTTCCCTGTAGGCAAGCAGTGACAAAAGCAAAATGATCAGAGGGTGATTCAGTTTTGTAGCACCAGAATAAGTGGAGTTGATAAATATCCATTTGCATGTTTAATGGCTCACATAGTCTGATGGCTCATATACTCCCATAATAGAGACAGTTTCTCTTAGACACAAAGATGCTCCCGTCCTCTCCCTAGGATGGGTATTTCTGACATTTTCTTCTGTGAATGTTCTTATTCTGTTAATCTCATGGTTGCCCGTTACCCTTTTACATTGCTTCATTCCTTCTTTATCCATACAGTATTATTAACTTTAACCATGTTTTATCTGATCTAGATGCCATTTATTTAAAATGATGGGGACATATAGCTTCGAATAGGAGATTCATAACTTTGGATAATGACTCATATAATGTTGATTTTACCTAATATCTCAGTGATAGGAGCTTCTACACCTTCCATATTGTTCTTTATATAACTACCTTTTTCAACATTTTCAGAAATTTTGATAAACCCACGGAAGTCAGCCTTCTCCCATTTGTGGAACTCACACACATTGACGAGTGATAGATAATAAGAAGTAAAGGATTGAAAAGGGTCATTCATTTGGTCAGGAAGATTCCTTGAATGTCTACTGTGTGCTAGACCCTATTCTAGGCACTTGAGATACAGCAGTGAACAAAATCAAGTCTCTGACCCTTAAGGCGTCCACGTTCTGGTGGCAAAAATATACAAATAAACCCCAATGAACACAATAAAATAAGGAAATGAAAAGTACCGTTGGGGTGGGGGACTAAAACAAGGGAAGAGCAGAGCAGGGACATGGTCTTCCAGATAGGATGACTATGGAGGTGAACCATGAAAAGAATTAAGGCAGATTTTGCCTCAACATAGGAAAGCACTCATTAACAACCCCAGCAAGAGCTGTCTGGCCACGAGGCATTTAGACTTACCAGGCACTGAGCGTGACTCGGTGAAGTATTCTGGAGTAGAGAGTTAGCCAAGGCTAAGGTCTATTTCAAAGACGTTTCTATGATTCTAAATAGATGGAATCTGACATATAGTCCTCATGTTAGCCTGTTCCAAAATTATACTGAAATATTGATACAAATTTGGAAATAAAAACTTGTAACTCCAACCAATTCACTACATCAGAAGTTTCTAACACACACTAACCGTCTGATAGAAGACTCACCATTGTGAAAATTCCTTTCACTCCCCACGTACCTTCTCTCTGGTTTAGAAATACACAGTATGAAAATAAAAGTCAAGACCTCCCTTTCCATTCTCTACAAAGATCATTTCTTCACATTGGGTGAAGAAACTGGGTACTAGTCCACGTCTTTCCCACCCATACCTACGTGTTATCTATCATCAGGTGGGAATACTAACATTACATTGATTTTATATATTTTGGTAATTAAATGAAATATACCTGTAGTATTTAAAATGGGACCTGACACATAGTAAGTTATGGTAAAAATGACTGCATGAATGGCCTCAGTTCACTACTCTTCCTCCCCACAGCACTCTCAAGAGGTAGAGGCTATTTCCCTACTCCTTTCAACTTGCTTTGGCCAACAGAATGTGCTAGAAGTAATGGTTTACTAGTTCTAAACTTAGGCCTCAAGAGGTCCTACTGCTTTTGTTTTCTCTTGGAACCATGCCTCCACCATGAAAATAAGCCCGATCTATCCTGGTAGATAATGAGCGACCACACAGAGGAGACACGGGGAGATCCCAGCCATGGCGTCCATTAGCCTGTAGTTAGCTTACACTGAATAGGCCACACAAGCGCGTGTATGAGGCAGCCGGCCAAAACCAGCTACGTCCAACCCTCATCTGTGGAACTTCCTAACCAACCCACAGACTTATATCTTTAATCCAGTTTAGTATCTAATCTAGTAAATTTTGAGGTGTTTGAGTTGCACAACAATGATTAACTGAACCATATGAATTCAATACATGTTATCTCTCATCATTGTCGTGATTCTGCTACAAAAATACAAAGATTTGTGCACCATAAAGTAGATGACCTCAAGAAATGAAAACACTTGCGATATAAAACATGTGATAGGGATTGCTCATTAACATAGTCTTTTATTCCCATGTTAAATGGGAATAGAAAAAGATTAGCCACCAGTGAAGATATTAAGCGAATATCTACAGGATTCTGGACTCGGTCAAACTATGAGACACATAAACATGTTTTTTCCAAGCTTTGAGAGTCCAGGTGTGTTGTCAAGAAACGCGCATGCAGGACAAAACCATCCTTCGTAATGACCCACATATTCTGCCTCTTGTTCATAAAAACATTAAGTGCTACTTGGGCAGTTTGCTGTTGGGATATGATTACTGAAGTCCTAGTCCCAAGAATGCAGTAGTTAAAACAATAAAAAAAGAAGCGACCTTGTTCAAACGTTAGTGGGTAGACCCAAGAGCAACTGAAATAGTCTTAGGTATTAAATAGAAATTTGTTATAGATCTCCCCTTCTTAAAGACAGTTAGAAAATGGAAGATACACAGCCAATTAAAACCCATCAGGAAGAGAGAACATGAACCTTAGTACTTTGAGAGGTGGTTTCTAGAGAGTCAAGAATGAAATAACCAAAATGATCCTTTTAAATATCTTAAATGGAGTTCAATAAGATGTCTGGAATAAACATGAAAATAAATCCACAATAACCCTAAAACGAGAAAAGAGAAGCCAGCGAAGGAAGGAACTAAGCCAAGTAATGAGACTCTGGAGTGGTATTTGAAGACTAACATTCACCTCTTCTCAGATCCCATTGAAATGCCCACCAGAATACTGAAAAACTCTAACAGCACTAGACACAAGGCAAAGGGCTACACGTTTATCAGCAAGTGGGGACATGGGCTGTGAAGCAGTACTCACAAAATGGGACTTAAAAAAAAAAACATCTCTGTGTGTCCTGCATCTCAACAGATACATTCCAGCTGGGCAAATAAAGGAAAAACATGTGGAATTTGGAAAGGAAAAGAAGGTGGGGAAGGTCACCTGGCACCGGGAAGGGACACCCGGATGGCACCCAGTCCTCTGCAGGGTGCACCAGGCAGCAGCAGCCACCATGAATCCAGAGCCAACAGCACTTTTTGCTTCTTACCTTCGGCCGGTCTGGTTAGATTGGGGCTGCTTCTGAGACGGACTCCAGGCTGCCGAAACAGATCAAAGGAAAAACGCTTTACTGCCCAGGCAAACTCAGTCTGACTGCCCACTGTTTGGCTCCATCCAACCTCTCCCAGGTATCTGAACTGAGAAAATTAACTTTAAATTCAATCGCCACTTTTCCTTTATCTCTTCACCTGCATAGACCCTCACACAGTCCTTGACAGATTTGGGAACTCGCTCAAGGTCACACAGTTTTAACACTGAGAACGAAAGATCAGTTCATACACAACAAGATCACCTGACGCATGGTCAACACTACCTTATAGTTCTTACACATAAAAAAGCTATTTGAAATCAACAACCAATGTCATTATAATTAAATGTGGAGGAAGCTAAGTTTTAACTCTATTATTTTCACTTCGCCAGTAATAAAATACATAAAATTACATTTTATTTTTGCCCAGAAAATAGTCAATTATTAAAAAAAAAAAAAAAACCTGGGGCGCCTGGGTGGCTCAGTGGGTTAAGCCGCTGCCTTCAGCTCAGGTCATGATCTCAGGGTCCTGGGATCGAGTCCCGCATCGGGCTCTCTGCTCAGCAGGGAGCCTGCTTCCCTCTCTCTCTCTCTCTGCCTGCCTCTCTGTCTACTGTGATCTCTCTGTCAAATAAATAAATAAAATCTTTAAAAAAAAAAAAAACCTATCCATGTTAAGTTTGGGTGAAGATCTGGAAATGACAGATGATGATCAGAGGATTAAGTGGTGGGACTCCTCAGGAAGGTAAGCATGGCATGTTTATAAAGAGCTCTAAAAAATCATTATTTCTATCGTCTTAGCAGTTCTAATTCTAGATATTGACTTACAGGGAATAATTAGAAATGTGTGCAAATATGTGTGTATGTTCACAAGGTTATTCACAACAGCACTCTTCCTAACACTGAAAATTTGGAAACCAAATAAATGTCAACAGTAAAGATTTAGTTAGTAAAGTTAAGTGTATACAGTTAATTTTTGCACGGTGATTTGGAATCAGATAATTCTCTGTTGTGGGGCTGTCCTGTGCATTACAGACGGTTTGACGGCATCCCTGATCTCTCCCCAGCAATGTCAGTAACATCCCCACCGGCTGTAACAAGGCAAAATGATCATAGACATTGTCAACTGTCCGCTCAGAGCAAAGTCACCCCTAGTCGAGAACCCCTGAGATGTAGATTTATGAACCTGGGCATGTATATGAATACATGGCAATATACAATTTTTGTCCGTTAATGAGACTTCAAAAAAGAAAAAAAAAAAAAAAGGAAGAAGAAGAAGAAGAAAAACGATACTGAACCTCAGTTAAAAATCACGATTTCACCAATAAACTCCACCTTTCTTCTCTTAAGGAAAAAAACAATGTTTTTGGATTTTTTTTAACTACACACTGTTGAGAAAAAGCAGGCAATAGACTAGTAGATACAAAATCTTACTTTTGTGTATGAAAAATTATATGGGAACAATATACACCAAAATGTTAGATTCTGTTGTCCCAGGGCAGTAAGATTATGGTTGGACTTTTTTGGGGGCGGGGGTCGCTTTTTCGGTTAGATATTTTCTTCTTTTCTACAAATTACCATGGATTATTTTGGCAGTCAAAAAATAGTTTTCTTTTTTTTTTTTTTAAGATTTATTATAGAGTGAGAAGGAAAGACAGCATGACCAAAGAGGAAGAGGGAGAGAAAATCTCAAGCAGACTTTGTGCAAAGCCCAACCTGGGGCTCGATCTCATGACCCTGAGATTACGATCTGAGCCAAAACCAAGATTCTGACATTTATCTAAATGAGCCACGCAAATGCCCCTCAAAAAATAGTTTGGTTTTTGTTTTTTTTTTTTTTTTTGTAAGATTTTATTTATTTGACAGACAGAGATCACAGGTAGGCAGAGAGGCAGGCAGAGAGAGAGGAGGAAGCAGGCTCCCCGCCGAGCAGAGAGCCCGATGCGGGGCTCGATCCCAGGACCCTGGGATCATGACCTGAGCCGAAGGCAGAGGCTTTAACCCACTGAGCCACCCAGGCGCCCCTCAAAAAATAGTTTGCAGGAAATACCTATACATGCTTTATTAGTTAGGTTCTGAGTTGTAAGCTATAGGAACCATCTCTTGGTTACTTAAGTAGAAGGTAGGTGTAGGTGGGCCACGGGCGGGCTTACAAGAGTGACGAGAAGTCAGGGAACAGCTCTTGAAAGGGGCAGGTGCTAATAAGCAGCAGCTCCCAAGGCCAAGCTGCAGAAAGAGCCTCGCCAGCATGTGGCTCCTGCGTCCTACTGTCACGGCTGCAGAAAGACACCATGGCCAGTGGAATTCCTTTGGCTGCCACCTCCTGAAAAAGAAGTGAATGGATTCCAAGGGTCCTGTCACTTTTGCATCGAGTGTTCAAACTTCAGCATCTCAAGAGAGAGCCTCCAGTCGCGTGGGCCTAAGTCACATGTCTGTAACTTAGCATCTGGGAAGGGGGGAAAAATATATTATATATATATATATATATATATATATATCTGATTTGTTCCCTTCAGGCTTCTAAAAGTGGTAGGACCTTCCTCCTACCGAAGTCTTCAAGGGAAGACATTCTAGAAAATGGGATGGCGGTTTGCATACTGGTGACCAAGGGAATCTTTTTATTTTTTTTAATTTTATTTATTTATTTGAGAGAGAGAGAGAGACAGAGTGAGAGAGCATGAGAAGGGAGGTCAGAGGGAGAAGCAGACTCCCCATGGAGCTGGGAGCCTGATGCGGGACTCGATCCCAGAACTCCAGGATCATGACCTGAACTGAAGGCAGTTGCTTAACCAACCGAGCCACCCAGGCGCCCCAAGGGAATCTTTTTAAAGGTGATATCTTCATCTTCGTACAAGCCTTTATCTACTAAAGTTTAAGCAATAACAAAACATTTCATATAAAAGAAAAAAGTAACCAAAATGATTCTTCAGTTCTATATTCCAAAGTAGCATCTACCTCTCCACCCAGCCACCTGTCCGCCCATCCATCCACGCATACAAACTAACGCATATCACATAATCAACCGTAGCAGTCACTCTCACACATATTTCTCAGAAATAGTTAACTCTGAATATCAGACTTTGTTCTGCACATTAATTTAATGCAAATCCCAGTGGTCACGCTGACATTCAAGGCAAGAGAATTCCTCTTCACCGTGGAGCAACGAAATACATGCTCCTGTCTGGTACACTGAGTAGTTTATCAGTGACAAAAGCCAGAGAACTGCAAATCTTTTGTTTCTCTCTTTCTGAAAGGAGCCAAGCTAAATCATTTAGTAAATAATTTCAAGTGACCCTGATAAGGAAAAAAACAGTGTTTTTTCGTGATTTTTCCCTTTCCCGAAGATATTTTAAACCTCTCAAAGCTCTGCCTCCACACCTCAGGAATAAAGACTTATCTCCAGATAAAAAATATACACCGTTAACTTAATCCAAAGGAAAGAAAAAAAGACAAAGTTGTCCCTTTTTTTTTTTTCCCCAAGTGGATTAGGTTTGTGTCAGTGCTTTCCATGTTTCCAATTCTGGTTTCCAATCCTCATCTTTTGGGGTTTCATTCCTGAGAGAGGTAATAGTTTGTGAAGTCCAAGAGACAAATCAGTTGTTTTTAAAGAGGGAATTACAGAGCTTTATGCAATCTCTTTACTTCTGGCCACTAGAAAGAATGCTCTATTGAATGCAGTGACCAGGAAGCTAAAATCCACACATAATCCACGACCTCGGTCTGCTGTTCATTTTATTCCGTAAATAAAATAAAATTCTGCCCTACTTGCTTTCTTGAGCCTGCCATGGTTCATTGTAAATGCGGCACAGATGTAGAGAAAACTGGTTTCAGTTTTGCCACATTTCAGTACCTTTTCATCCCTGCTGGAAGGTAAGGTTGGGAAGTAGGAATGAGAGAGAGAAGCTCCATGCCTGTGGGGTGGGGTCACCTGTGCGGGCCAGGCGGTCAGGAGGCTTGGTCTCAAACCTAACTCCGCTATTCCCAGCAGCGTAACTATAGGCGAGATTCTAAACTCTACCAGGCTCCGTTTCCTTACATTAATTTGGAGAATGCACAGAATGCCTAGAATGCATAGACTGCACAGCCCATGAGACGAAAGAGACACTCAATACATTTTAACTGTTCTGTGTTATTTTACTACTTCCATTTCTACATCTACTAGCTCTGGGTGGAGAAGGGACAGAGACAGAAACTGAGACAGAAACCAGAAGCTTTCCTTATTCACTGCTAAATGAACAGCAAGGATTCCCCAGTCCTGGCCCACACAAGGAAATGGGCAGAAGCCACCACCATTAACCTCCAGGCTAATGACTCTAGAAATGGAAATATTCTGGGTAATGGAAAGTAAGTTCAAGGATCAGGCTAGGAAGACTGATGACACATGCTCATAACTGCAGGCTACAGAAGATGGCAAACGTGGCCCTTACATGAAGAACATACCAAGTTCCTAGAGCAACTGGGACACTGGCGGCAGCTGCATGCCATCAGCCCTCTCCATTGCTTTGTGTACTTGGTATGGAGGTGGTGATTCTTACACCTTATTAAGCCAATTTGCACTAAATGTGACTTTAATATCAAACAGATTTTAATACAAAAATGTCAGCTATGGGAACATCCTAGCAGAAATGTACATAAACCAATGCTAAGTATGGAAACCATGATGGGAATCCTCATCTATGTCATCTATATATCCATAATCTAATAAATTGGGCTGAGGCTTCTATATGGGCCAACATCTATGCCCAGAGGCTCACTCAAGCTCTCCATTTGCAGAAGTAAAAGGCTTCTCAAAATTGAGTCAAAAATGAGTTCCTAACAGAGCCTCCCATCCCCCAAACTCCCCTCTCCAGTCTGTTAAATGGTGACTCCAGATTTCCAGTGGCTGAAGCCAGGACCCATACTGCTATCTAATCAGTGACCACATAATATGTGTTAGGCACAATGCTATGTATTTTACAAAGAACACTGAATTTAATTCACACACCAACCCTCCGAAGTAGGTACTACTAACTCCAATTCGTAGATGATAAAACCGAGGCCCAAGGAGGCAACAGAAGTTTCTTGAAAAATGGCAGAACTGGTGTCCGTGTTTCTACAATGTTCTACCTCCACCATCCAGGTTCTACACTCAGCATGGCAGCCAGACCCATCACCTAACACCCATCCCAACAGCCCTATACTTGAAACCTTCCAAAGACTTCCTGGATCATGCAGAAAAAGAGCCAAGCCCAAGGAAGGCTGCTGGCATTCTCATGACTGCATGTCACAGTACTCCTCATCCCTTCCCTTGATCTGACTCTATTCCAGCCATAGCATGACCCCTGTTGTTCTGGAACATTCCAGATGTGCTCTGCAGCAGGTCCATGTATGGGTATCTGCATGGCCCCCTCCAGGGCTTCAAAGTTCACTTCTCATGGAAATCAGCCCTGGTCCTCTATTTGAATTTGCTACCTTTCCCCACCTCCAAAATTTCCAACACCTTTCTGGATTTATTTTTCTCCTCAGTATCTAGCACGTTCTAATATGGTACACAATTTACTTCTGTTTTATTAGCTTTCTCCCCCTACCAGCTAAAAGCCACCAATTTTTGTCTTCATTGCTATATCCATACTGCATAGAACAGATGGCTTACAACACATGCTTAATACCCATCAGATGAATTAATACATGTATCTTGTACAAGATAAAACCAACATCTAACCTGAAAATCCTTTATGAAAGTGTTCAGCTTATACAGATGAAGCCTTGTAAAGAATGCACGCATGTCTTTGTGATGGTTATAAAATGGACCAGTGATTTATATGGATTACATTTAACCAGGATATAGCCTGCTCCTTTCTCTGCCAATTATATCTACCTTGAACTTATGTCCCTTAACGTTCCACCTCATTCACTCTTCTCTCCAAGATTATAGCCCCCCCCCACCTTTTTTTTGGTCCTCTATTTTTCTAAGCGTTTTTACTTTCATATTAACATGATTTTGTTATATGAAAAGACTGGTGAGTGGGCTTTCATCCAAAGCAATTTACCAACGACCCTCCACACCCTCAGCCTGGGCCCATGTAATATATAAATTGGATGCTTGTCTCCAAATAATCAAGAAATAACTATAGTTTGAATTTACCTTCTCCTAGGAGGATTCTCACAAGCCAGTCTATTCAATCCCATTTTTCCATTTCTATCACCTTCTTTCTTTAGTATTCTGTATCTTTGGG
The DNA here is from genome assembly GCF_963455335.1 of Martes martes. Classification (NCBI taxonomy): domain Eukaryota; kingdom Metazoa; phylum Chordata; class Mammalia; order Carnivora; family Mustelidae; genus Martes; species Martes martes. Next base: position 6,642,970 of record NC_137896.1, read on the forward strand.
CACTTGAGCTATGTAATAATTATTTCAGCATCCTCTCTTCCTACCCAGGAAATGGCTTCTACCAAACATGATTTCTTTTAAAATATACTCAAGTTAAAATTGTACGGGACATTTGAGTGTAGGTTTTCATTTTCAAAGACTAATGCATAAATTTGCTTTATTTTAGAAGCTTACAGCATCAGTGTGTGATAAAAATACCTCACACATTTGAATTTAAGGCTTGTAATAACTCTGTGAAATCTCGTATATTCAGATGACACAGGAGATCAACAAAACAAACCACAGTAAACTAAGATTTCTCTTGCTTTTATTTAAATATGTCCACACAGCACTTAAAGCGTAGACTTTTGCTCATATATTTATGTCTTATTCATAAAACAACTCATAAAGATCAGCTTTCTACACTACCCCTAATGGTCTTTTGAAGTAAAATTAAACCAAGCTATAACACAATGTCCTAAAGTCTGCAAATGTTTTAATTTACTGGACTTATTGTAGATGCTCGTTTCTGAAAAATCACAGTATCTTACGGGCAGACAGCTTTGTATTAAATTCACTTCCATTTGCATCTTAACACTATATTAAGAAATTTGATTGTTACTTTTAAAGATTTTTTTTAACTGTCTGCAGTATAATAAATTAAAAGCCAAAAATATAAACTGGTAAATACAACTTTTAGAAGGTGTTATTTCTCATTCTTTATATTAACACTATCCGTCAAAATTTGTGTTTCTACCAAAACAGAAAATTCCAATTGCCATGATGATTAAGGTATTATCTATAAGGAAAATAACTTAAAATGTCATTTTATTTTCATGAACCTTTGAATCTACTTTTTTAAAAAGTTGTTACTACACATGCAGTATTTAGAAACCATTTACCTAACTACAAACCATCAAATGAAAAGAAGTTAAGATGAAACCAGAATATTTAAGAAATATTAACACCATTTAATTGGTTTAACTGTTCCTCCTCACCCCCCACATAAACCACCCGGATCTGGTTAAAGATAAACAAAAAACAGTGTTAAATTTATTGGTTAGATAGAGGAGATCATAAATAGGAATTACAGTCTTAGGTTTTAGCTAGAATTTTGGTTGATCAAATAACATTTAGTTTCTCTATTTTACTTGCTGCTTTATATTATTTCAAAACAACATCCAGTGTGATCACAATATGTCCATCTGCTCATGGTATATGTGATGGCTATAGTGTATCATGAATTTAATTAAAAACTACACTTACACAACATACTGAGATTGATATTTCACTTTCTTGTTGGTGTGGAGTTTATTTCCAATCAGCAGTAGTTGACATGTCATTTCATTGCTTACCACCAGGATCAAGCTATACCTGAAGTGAATTTCTTTAGCATACATTTATGTTAATGGTTCCAAATATGACACCCTTCATCAATCCATGGGTCTAACAAGAATCTTTGAAAAAAATATAGAATAAAATGGAACCTATCAAGATATATGGGATGCAGCTAGAGCAGTGCTGAGAGGGAAAACTATAGTACTAAAAATGCTTCTCTTAGTAAAGAGGAGTCTTGAGTTAATAATGAAGTTTCTAACTCAAGAAACTAAAACAATAAGATAAAAATAAGTCCAAAATAATTGCAAGAAATAATAGAAAGAAATTTTAAAAATAAAATCAATGGAACAAAAAGTTGGTCCTTCAGGGGGAAAAAAAGATAAATCTTTGGCAAAATTGACCAAGATAAAAAATGAAGAGGCAAGTTACCAATACCAAGCATGCAATGAGGGATCTCACTACAGATTCTGTAACTATTGTAAAGATAATGGAATAGGATAGTATAATAAGATTTTATGATTTAGGTGAAATGGATCAATTCATCATAAAGCACAAACTAGAATATCCCTCCATGTAGGATATAGATAATTTAAATAGCTCTATAACTATTAATGAAATTTAACTCCAAATTTTAAAGTCCCAGCTTGATCAATCTTCAGATGTTAAACCAGCCTTGCATACTTGGAATAAATCCCATTTTGTATAGTGTGGAATTTTTTACTTGTTGCTTTATTCTTTTTGCCAACATGTTGAGGATTTTTTGTTTTGGTTTTGGTATCTAGGTAATGCTAGCCTCATAGAACGAGTTGAAGAATGTTCCCTCCTCTTCTGTTTTTAAAAGAGACTGTATAGAATTCATGTTGGTACTTCTTCAAATATTGGGTAGAATTTTCTAGCGAAATGACCATCACATAAAGACTTCTTTTACTGGATATTTGGAGTATTTCCATTCGTTTGTTAAAAATAATCCAACATATGACTCATACCAGTATTGGTGCCAGTTGATTTTCAGTCTCATGTTGTTATTTTCTTGGTAGATTAGTGGTTTTCAATTGTGTCCTTAAATTTTTTGATGAGACTGAATCCTGTTTAATAGTCTACTGTTAGCAGACAGTCCCTCCTTTAAGGTGTGGTAAAAGGCACATGTGGCTGTGTGTTCAGTTTCCCGCTGGCCCTTGCCAACATCCTAGCAGAAGTGGGGCATTGGATCACAGACTCATTGCAGTTGGGTGAGGCATAAGTTTAGCATCCTGATTCCTTCAGTTTAGTTGATACCTCCCCACGTGCTTAATTGTCTCTACATGGGATTGTAAGATCGGCTTCTCACTATACCCTGCTGACAGAAGGGTGGGGGAGGGAGAGAAGTAGAGTGCCAGGTAGCCCAACCTCTCACTGTCTCATTCTGCATCACTGATGCTGAGTCCTTCAGAGGTTTATCTTCTCTGGGGACCCACTGACATGAAGAAAGAGAAAGCAGGTTATCCATTACCTCACTCCACCTTGTACCACCTGTTCCTAGTTGCTATGGGTGAGGGTAGAGTCTCAGCTCACTGCTGGATTGCTTCATTCAGCAAGATCACCTCCCCATTCAGCCCAAACAATACCACCTGTCACAGTGACTAGAGCATCATCTGCTTCCATTAGGAGGGGGATGGAAGATCAAGGGGATCCCCTTGACACTACCCCAGCAGGGGAATTTGATCTGATCACAGTGGCCTGCTTCCTCAACATGGAAAAGGGAAGACCACCTCTTAGTTCAGCTTTCTAACACCCCCTGTAGAATTGGAGCCCACACTCCTCCTGTCAGAAGGAGATGGGAGATAAACTGCCCTGTTGGTCAGTCACTACGATAGGAGGTAGAATTAGGGCTCAAACCCTGCTTCTGTGGGGCAGCTGATAAACCAGAAGACCAGACTGAAACCCTGAAACCGAGGGGGTAGAGTAGGGGAAAGCGATTTTATCACTGTTCAGTTTGGGTAGGGCTGTTATTGCCAAAATACTGTTCTATTATTAGGCCATTTTTTCCCCATTTTTGGCTAGGGGAGTCGGTCTTTCCTTGGAGGCTTTTTTTTTTTTTTTCTTTTTTTCTTTTGTCTGTTCTCGTTGGCAGTTCCAGGTTGGAGATTTTTGCAACATCCTGTCTATACAAGTGAAGGAAAAAGAAACCCTGAGAATTCACCTCTAGGTCAGCCCTCAATTCCTGTGATCTCTAGACCATCCATCATCTTGATTTCACCTTTCAGGGACTTCTGATGCTTATTGGGTTACATCCAGGGCTTGTTTATTGTAAGGGGAGGTCTTGGGAGGAATGGGGCTGCTCTCTTCTGCAGAAGCAGATGTCTGCTAGCTCTGCTGATGTATCCTCTCTTCCCCCTTTCCACTTAAATTATTTAATATAATGATCATTATTTTGTAGAGCTCCTCAGAGTCTGAATTTCAGTGATTATATCACACTGATGATGTTTCAAAAGTCCACGTACCCCCAGGATTTCCTGGAAATTGGTATTTAGATCTAGAAGATTTATCAGATTCAAATTCAACTGAGTGGTGAATACGAGATTAATTCAGAGTTGGGAGCACAAAACACCTGGTTGCCACTTGCTACTTCTTGTCTAGGTCCTTTAATTTATTAGTGTTATAAGGTGATATTCTAATTCCATTATTCTGTGTTCATTCATTAGTCAAAACACTCTATAATAAAGACAATCTTCTCTCAATCCTTTGGGTACCTGAAAAGAGCATGAGAGAGATCTTCTCCCACCCCCCCCCCCGTTCCCCTCTCCTTTTTTTCCCCCTCCCCCTTTTTTTTAACAGCTGTGTAATACTCAGTTTTGTAGATATAGTGTAAGTTGTTGACCAAGTCCCTATTAATGGGTATTTGGACTAGTCCCATTCTTATATTATTAAAACTTAGGCTACAATGAATAAGCCTTCTGCCTACCACTTTGTACAACTCTATATTTCAGGTAGGACAAGTCTAATGAAGTCATGTCTATGTGAAGGGGTTTGTAATGAAAGGAAGAGAGAAGCAGAGAAGAAATGGATGGATGAGCAGGATAGTGAAAGAGAAAACCAGGAAAGTTCAAGGAGGGTCACAAAGAGGAAAATCAGCTTAAGTAAATCTTTTTTTTTTTTTTAAGATTTTATTTATTTATTTGACAGAGATCACAAGTAGGCAGAGAGGCAGGCAGAGAGAGGGTGGGGGAAGCAGGCTCCCTGCTGAGCAGAGAGCCCTATGGGGGACTCTATCCCACCACCCTGGGATCATAACCTGAGCAGAAGGCAGAGGCTTTAACCCACTGAGCCACCCAGGCGCCCCTCGCTTAAGTAAATCTTAAAAGTAGAGAAGGGATTGCCCTGGAAATCATTAAACATCAGAGAGAGCCAAATGAGGAGGAAGAGAAACTCAATTGATCAAGGCCATTATAATAATATCCAGCGCTTGAAATTGGCTTAAACCTTGTAAATTTTGTAAGAAGCCTTTTGCACTTACAGTCACCTCTCTGAGCAATTCCTGGAGTTTGAAGGAGAAAGAGAAAAAGAGAACTACGTAAGTGATTCGCTAAAATCCATGTAAATAACCATAAAGGCTTTTAACTGCCAGGATAATCATGATTCAATAGACTAGTTTGTGAGTTGTTGGTTTTTTTTTTTTGCCCCCAAATCAAAACTGCTGGTATTTGTAATTGAAACTGTGGGTACTGTGTGCCTTATTAAATTATTCTCTTGAATTAACTGCCTGGAATGCAATACTCAAACAAGCTCCCTAATAAACACAAGGAACCTTTCCAAGATCATTGTTGAATAAAATGATACCCCCCTCTTAGGCTCTGACAAGTAAAATATATACTCATTGGATCAGCAGCACAGAATCATAATTATATTAGTAAAACACACTTCACTTCAGTGATTCCCATTACTGGTCTTTAGATAGCGAATAAAAAGTAGAATACGTAGAAACGGGAAGCTTATTTTGTTATCCCTTTTCTTTATATGCAGATTGCTTATTAAGATGGTGTTTATCTGAGAACAAAGAATGTAATTTTTTTAAGTATTAATTTTCTATGCTACCGTAACAAATTACTCTAAGCTTTGTGGTTTAAAATAATGCCACTTGCTCACCGTTCTATAGGTCAGGAATCCACCAGCAGAGTGGACTGGGTCCTTTGCTTTGTCACAGGCTGAAACAAAGACAGGAGTGAGGCTGTGTTCTTTGCCGGAGGCTCTGGGGGACTCATCCTTTCCCGGCTCATTTGGGCTGCGGCCAGAATACAGGTGTGTGCACTGTAGGACTGAGGTCCTCCTGTCTTTGTTGGGTTAGTCTCGGCTTCTAGATGCTGCCTGCATTTCCCGGCTTGTGAATTCCTTCCTGCATCTTCAGATCCAGCCGTGATGGGTTGAACGCTTCTTACACTTTGGACCTCTTCTACTCCCTTCACTCACCCGTCTCTGATTTTAGCCAGAGAACGTTCTCTGCCTTGAAAGACTCAGCTGATTATACTGGGCCCACCTGGATAACCCAGGATAATCCCTTGCAGGTCCATAGTATCAGTCCCACCTGCAAGCAGTACCTAGGTTAGGCCTGATTGAACAACAACGGATGGTAATCTTGGTGGTAGAACTGGGTCTAAGAAATGTCAGGGGACCGGGGATCCTGTTTTAGAGGAGGTCGTTTGAGAAGTCCTTGCCAATCAGACGACATCAGAACAGAGACCTGAAAGAATGGGTGGTGGGGTGGGAAGCCACATGGGAAAATAGGGAATATGCTTTCTAGGATGGTGGAAGGACAGCATTCAAAATCCTCGTCGGAGGACACCTGGAGTGTTTGACGTGGAGCAGAGCTGAAGCTGGTCACGGGAAGAAGTGGTAAGAAATCGTGTAAGAAACACTGTGGACGGATAGATCATGACCCGACTGAAAACTCGAAGGACTTTGGGATCCACTCTGAGATGGGGAACCCGCGGAGTTTAGAACAGACAAGTGATCCGCCCTGACCTGTTTTAAAATGATCACGCGTCTCCTGCACTGAGCATGAGGTAGAAGTAGAGCAAGGGCAGAAACAGGACGATCAGTAAGAATATTACTTACACCATCCAAACTGGAGGCCGCGGTGGGGTGGAGCGCGGCAGCAGTGGAGGTCGCATTTCGAAGGTAAAACCGGGAGAGAATGAAAAGAAAGAAATGAAAGATAACCCCAAGTTCTTAGTCTGAACTGAAAAGATGACATATGGCATGCTGTGATGGACGGCAGACAGCCCTCGGTTGGCCTCATTGGCTGACCTCCCCAGTTGTGGCAGGTGCTGTCAGCAGAGAGTCCTCAATTCCCAGGTCTCTCCAGAAATTGACTTCAGCTGAACAGAATGCCCTTGCTCAAGGTCACACCCCTTTGCCCGCAGTATGCATCTAACAGCTGGCTGATATGGGGTTTGGGAGAGACAAAGCCTGAACCACCAGGTCCTTCTAAGGATGACTCAGGAAATGCATTCTGGAGAGGTCACCTGAGGCTGTGTCTTCGCCCAGCTTCTCCCTGGGCCTCCCCTACTTCCTTCCCTCTGCCCACACTCACTGATTTTGAGAGCACTATCTGATTAAACTTGCCACACAGTAATTTCCATCTCAGGGTTTGCTCCCCAGAAAATACTCAGTGCAAAGGACAGAGCCACCATTGACTGAGGGGGAAGATGGTAAAGGAAGAGTAGTTTTTGGTAACAGAATCGGGAATGTAATATTGGAGACACTTTGAGCAAATGCTATCATTGTCTAACATTTACGGCACATTTACTACTTAACAGATACTCTTTCTAGTATTTTATATGAATTAATAAAAAAAATTGAATAAAGCAAAATACTATTCACATTCCCAACCACTCTGCTATAAAGCATTTTCCAAAACCATCCCTGGCAATTTCATGTGGGTTGCACACAAACCATACTTTGAGAAAATCTACTCTTTTTTGTAGGTCATCTGGTTACACAAATCTACGACACCCACTAAAAAGCCCACCCCGCCTATATAAATATGTAGTCCATAGATGCCTTTGTGACACTAAATCTGTCCTGTTCAGTAAGATTTTTTGGAGGCTTGGGTGGAAGGATGGACAGGTGGGTGAATCAAAGAAAGGACAAATAAGTAAAACACACATAGTAAGGAAAACACACACAAGAGGATACCATTTATGCAAAGGCATGAAAGTGTGACAGAGCACAGTAAAGTATGGAAACTTCACAAAGTTTAGTAGATGGGCCTCAATGGTGAGGAATAAAGACTGACAAGAGTTGGGCTGGACAACTAAGCAGTAATCTGGTCATGATGGACCAAGTTTCAAGCCTCCTGGTTTCTCCCTCATAGGTATCTGGAGAAAATGCTAAACACGGAAAGAATAGGCATAAACACCTAATTATTGATGATTCTTTACAAGGACATGCCAGCATTAGGAGACACCCAGAAGGCTGAAAACCAACAAATAGAGGAAAACCAAAAACATAAAACAGGAAAAAGCCAAAAGTCTAGAGCTGAACTGTCTAATATGAAGGCTACTAGCCTCATAAGGCTACTTAAATTCAATTAAATTAAAATTAGAAAAATCATTTCCTTCACCAACGGCCTACACTTGAAATGCTCAACATCCTCATGTGGTCAGTGACTACAACGCTGAACAGTGCAGACTTTATAGAACATCCCAGCATGACGGAAAGTTCTACCGGACAATGCTGGAACAGGGCCATAGGTACCCACCACATTATTGTTGGATAAAAAGCATCATTTGTTGTTTAATGGATCATTTAGGACTCTCACAGTTGCAAGTAACAGAAACCAATTCTAGCTAACAAATAAAAATGGAGGGTCTTATTTTAAAGATACAGCAATAACTCTGTTCAAGGGAGAGAGGAGGCCACGTTTTGGAAAGGTATTGCCATCTGGAGTGGCTCTCTTGGGCTTCAACCTCTGCCTTCTGTCCCTTTACTTTATGCTTCCATTTTCTCTTGTGATTAATCTTACAGGCCAGTGGCTGGCCTTTCGCAGTCCCATTCCAAGTTTCCAGGAAGAGGACATGATTGGGTCATGTGACTATCCTTGGTCATATTAGCTAAGTTTGGATAGGAGAGAAGTAGACTGGGGAGGATGCCTAAAACACATCCCAGGGAACTGGGGGCTGGTGCTCTGGAAGGACGGATATTGAGAATTGGCAAGCTCCCTGTAACAGTGACTACAACCAGAACTAGCTGCTCTCCATCAGCACCCTGCTCATGCAGTTTTCTTTAACTTTCTGTAGCTTCCCGTTTTCCATCTCTGGTTTGGATTACTAGAGTGATTTGTCTGTGGTGTATGTTACCCCATGTGGGACAGGGACCCAGAGAGAACTAATGCAGTTTTACAAAGGGACTTCATACAAGAAAGTAGGCTGAGGGTAGGGGAACCACAAGGGAGAATGGAGGGCTTTACTATCATCAGAAACGGCTGCAGGGGTGATAGGCAGAAGCCAATTCCCATCCTTAGAGACAGAGGGCCACGGGGGAAGGGGCACTGATCTGTGACAGAGGACTGTATCAGCTCACAGGAACCCACAGACCAGAGAAATGGAATAAATACTTCACACTTACTCCCTTCTCTATTTCTGATCTGCTAGGTGCCTCCCACTAGTTCACTCCAAGTCAGGAGGCAGGCAAGGAAGTTTGGTGATGGTTTCTATGCCATTTAGCCCCCCTGAGGGGCAGAACAGGGTTAAAGGGAAAGGTTTAAAAGTCATCCGCAGGGACAGATAGAAACCAGGACACACCCTGAAATCCACTCTATACGGTGGAATATGGCTGAGCTGGCCAACGGGGCCAGATTCTGCTTTCCCTCCCCTGATCGAGGAATTCCATCTGTAAGCTTTAGCCAGTGCTGAGAAAACAGTCTCAGGTTTTCGTTATGTTTATTCAAAAAAACAAAATAATAAAAAAGCACCATATTCTTGAGCTTATCTGGAAGAAAGCAAATGTGCAATAGATTTAATCTGCTGAGTATTATTTTCAGGGAATTGCAACTTCGCCACTTTATTTATTTGCAATGAGAAAAGCGAACAAGTGAGAAAGGAGGCTGGTGTGTCTCTGCTGATAGGGGTAAGACAGAGGCAAGGTGGCTCAAGGACAGCTGTATAAGGACAGCTTATACCTGGCAGAGCTTTCTGGAGACGGATTCATCACAACCACGAAGTTGAGCTAGAGACACTCTTGGTAGTTTTGTTTTGGGATTTCTTTTCCTTTTCGGGCAGCCTCCGGCCACTGTGTATTTCGGATGACATGTTTGTTCAGGTGCATGCCGGCTCTCAGTCCAAGAGAATTTAGTAAGCTCACTCCCTAGCTCTTCGGCTCTAATGGGTAACCCCGGAGCCATTCTTTAGAGTTTTCAATTACGTTCTTCAGCAGTGTCTTGGGATTCTTGGAAAGGGATTGGTCAGACGTTGCTCATCATTAGACGTGGAGCATCTGATCTACGGTTGACCGGCTGGTGCTGACGCTTGATGAGAATTTGTGTTTCAGCACGAGCATGGGAAAAAGAAGATTAAAAAGAGAATGAGAAGGAGGCAAACAATTTTGTTTTTCTGTTAAACGTATTTCCTTTGCTTTTGGAATAAAACAAATTCTTCTGCGCTCTCATTTTGGTGATCTTCTCCAAGCAAGACGTTAAAGAGAAACAGCCTATATTTGACAATTTTGCCAGAGGCTGATCCCGTCCCAACAACAAACTCAGTCTATCATGTATTCCATGCATTAATGAATTCTCCATTCCACAGAAGTATTATCTGTCGAGGCCCACCTACCCACTCATTACATCCTGGAACAGTCACACCAGTTTCCGTCTTTTTCTCTTACTTCATACACTTTCAGGTAAATGTCATCGATACTCATGGATTCAAGAACCACCTCTAATGCAGAGTTCTCTCTTAGATTTCTTGTTCTACCGCCTTCCTGTCCTCGCCTGTTTGTTTGTTTCCCCAAAGCACCTCAAATTCGACATAACCAGTACTAAACTTAAAGTCTCAACAAACTTGGTTGGAGTTTGAGAAACATGTGATGTTTCTTTCCTCAGTGAATGAAATGACTGTTCTCGTAGCTCTACGTTAGAAACCAGGAATAAACTTTAACATCCCCGTTAGGGTCCTCACCCCTACCCCACCCCACTCCATCCAATCCATTACCAATTCCTGTCAATTTTTTTTTTTTTTGACAAAATATTTCTGGGATATTTTAACTTATGTTCATCTCCATCAACAACACCCCGGGCAAAGTGCAGTCAGCATTCAGCCTTGCTTACTTGCCATAGGTGTTCATTGCTATTTTCATGCTGTTCTCCTTCCAAGCCACTACTCATTCCAAAATCCGAGGGCTCTTTTCAACGCCAAAATGAATGTAAGGCAATTACGCACTCCTGTCCTTACTTTCTTTTTTTTTTTTTTTTTTTTTAAGATTTTATTTATTTATTTGACAGACAGAGATCACAAGTAGGCAGAGAGGCAGGCAGAGAGAGAGGAGGAAGCAGGCTCCCTGCTGAGCAGAGAGCCCGATGCGGGGCTCGATCCCAGGACCCTGGGATCATGACCTGAGCTGAAGGCAGAGGCTTTAACCCACTGAGCCACCCAGGCGCCCCCTTACTTTCACTTTAAAGGAAATTCATGGTTTCCCCCATTGCTTCACTGCTTATAATGATGAGGAAAATCCCTTTCTTACGGCAACACGCCCTGCCTGGCCTGGCTTCTGCCTGCATCAGAGCTGTGACTCTCTCCAGGCCCGCCCTCACTTGGTCCAGCCAGCCTCGTGGACGTGGACATGCTCTCTTTGGCCACGGGGTCTTTGTACCTGGGATTCCCCCTGTCTAGAATATTTTTCTCTTCCTCTTTATCTCAGGGAAGTCTTCTTAAATCCACGTGACTTAATCACATACCTCTATGGCAGGAGCTCTTAATTTAAAAAAAAAATGCATTTTTGTCTTTTTTTTATTAGATCAAAATTCTTCATAGTTTATTCTGTTGGTTTAAAATGCTGGAGGTCTTGATTGCCTCATTTACCGCACTTGGGTTCTTTACTCTCATTTCGTAGTTATTCTGCAGGCGGGCAAAGCTGTCCACTGCACGTCCAGTCATGTGCACTTCGTAGGAATGCTTTGTGCCTCAGTTGATACATCTATAAAACCAGAATAACGATACATCCTTCCCAGGGTTTACCATTAAATGAGATGCATCAACTTCTTAGGACACGTCTAAGTCATACAGAAACATGCATTGTTACATGGTCGCCAGTGGCATAGTTGGGTCTGTTTTATAATCCCTGGTCTTTGGGGCTCTGCAGTTTATTGACAATGGCTGCCCTACTTATTTCAAGAAGATTGGAAGATTGAGTGACTTTCTAATTTCGATGCCAGGGGAGGCATCGTTAAATTGGCCTTTCACAGCTGAATTGAAAGTTTGGGTCTAAGCATTACACCTAATTGTACACCATTCAGAGATCTTGCCATTGGTTTGCTTTCCAAGCGCTTTAGTGGCTCATGGGTTTCCCCTAGGGGCAGCCAGGGAGGGACTCAGTTGAAGCATGAAACTTTGAAACCACGTTTTTTCCCCTAATGGGAAACTCTGCAATGCTGTTTGAACGTACTCTTAGCTGATGAATGCAACAGGCCATCTTAGGGTATCATGACCAACCCCCCAGACAATAAATCATCAAAGACGTTGTCAACCTCAGTCATGATACCTTTTGTTTGGAGCTCCTCGGTGTTTCAGCTCTAACTGAACCACTTTAGGAGTGAATTAAAATGAATCAGTTACAACTTGGTAACCGTTAACTGTGAAGGGAAAAGGGCTTTGGGAACATGGCCGGCCTCACAGCCCAGGATGGCTGATAGCAGGGACAACGAAACCACAAAGGCAAGGTTTTGTGGTTGTGTAAAAGACATTGCTGATTCCCTGCTTGGATCCCCTTGGCCAGACTGATGCTCCCATCTCCTAGTTGCTAGGACAGTTGGGTGTTCACTTCTCAGAACTTCCCTGGGCCTGACAGGAACCACCTCCAGTGGAAATACCTGACAGGTCATTCTGCTTCCCTCAGGGATGGGCCACTGCCAATGACTGAGGGTTCCAGTGGCAAAAGCTTTTTTCAAGCTGGGATTGCTTTGTGGCACTGTGTATGGTTCCAGAGTTTCCTTCATGGCACAACATATGGTCAAGCTGGGGCAAGACGGCATCTAAAACTACATCTACTAGTTACTTACCTTTTCCTTCTGCTCTATCCTGCTTCCTTCACATCCTTGTAATTTTCTCCTGAGAACACCCCCGAAATGAATCAGTATCTGTCTCAGATCCTATATTCAGAAAACCTGATCTAAATTCCATTTGCGATCATTTCAATCCACCACTCAGGCACGCCTAAGCAGAGAGCCTGAAAGGTCTATATTCTACATGGGGGGTTTTGGATGGAGCAACGATGAATGCAAGCAAAAGACGAGAAGATAGAGTTTTGTTCCTCATGAAGCAATTATCTACTGATATTATGTCTGCATGATCCGGCTCTCAGGACAGGAACCAGAAAATCTCTTTGAACCTTAAGATCTAAAAAAAAATCCATATGGACTAGCAGGAAAATCCCACAATGGGTATTTTTGTTGTTCAGATCCTCTGTGCTTAGACTGGAGAAACTGGAAGTCCCCTTGAGTAATAAACCAAGGAAAGAGACTATAAAAGTGGCCATTAGGGACTGTCTCAGCAAAAGGGATTTTCCCAGATTGAGTCAGCAGAAAAGGATCATTCATAAAATCCGGCAGATATGAGGAAGTCCTTGTTAAGAGTACCAATAGCTTTCAGAATACATGAAATACGGCAGGTTAAAAAAAATCAATGAAGAGTTATTTTTCAGGCCTTTGTGTTTGTAGACGTTTAAAGAATCTGTCGTTATGATGATGCCTTTGAGCAACTTTTAATAAAAACAAACATCTTTCCCCAGCTGTGTTTTGAAGCGATTTTTTTTCCTGTATTTGAGCATGTTATGATCCATTTAGCATAGCTTTTAATTTTTTTTGAAACAATGATTGTCAATTGCTGAATGTTTTCCTGTTATTCCACTTCTTCTTGGTATCTTGAATCTAGAGAAATTGAAAACTAGCTTTGCCAAAAGCAGTATCTCTTGCCCCAAGGCAGAAGTAAAATCAAGCCTTACCCCTGGGACGCTGTCATTACCCTGAATTAGGAGGGAGAACTATCAAAAGTTGCCAACCACATGGGAAACGTTTTCTGTGTAGAGGGAAATCTGGTAGAGTTTTTTCATTTGTGTGATTTCAGAACCTTAGAAAATCAGGAAGAAGGGATGAAAATAATATGAATTCAAAGATGGAGAAAGGCCAGTTATAAAAATCAGCATGGCACTTAGGATAATGGATATTAAACAATTATATTTAATTACTTGTTGAATGTTTAATCAGTCTGGAATCCTCCATGCCCAGGACTTTTGATGGCTGATTCGCCGTTGCCAGGCAGGTATCAGATCAAACGTTATTACTTCTGGGAGGCCTCCCTGATTTCCGGTCTCCGAGGACCTTCAGCCATGCTCTATGACACTAGGCTAGTCACCTCCTGGGCACATCTATTCTAGATAACACCCATCTGTCCACATTCTTAATGATCAGCTTGGTTACTTTCCTTTCCTTTTCTCATAGTTGGCTCTATTTCCAATATCTACAATAGAGTTTGGCTCATGGTAGATGTTGACCATATACCTGCTGGTTGATTAAATGAAGACTTATCTCCACCAGAGTCCAAATGCCAACAAAACAAAGGATGAGGTCTCCTTTGTTCAGTGCCTTGATGATGTATTCTCACTGCCTGGCATGGAGTTAGGTGTTCAGTAAATATTTGTTGAATAAATAAATTATCCTGGACTTTGAGGGTAAATGGGCAACACATAAGAAAATGTCCTTGGCCCCATGGAAGCAGTTAAATCGATGAACAATTGTTGAAGTGGCTCATTAACTCCTGACTTAATGGAAGCAGGGAAAGAAAAGGAAAAATGCTTAGAATGAACGGGCCTCCACCCTGCAATGAGGCTTCAATATATTTAGCTGTAACGTCTACCTACGAACAGCTTAAAGTCTGAGTACGTGCAATTGTAAATACTGTTGGGGAGTGTCTGACGTCAATTTCTATTTTCTTCTCATGAGAATCTGGGATGAGAAAACGTTCTCTGTTCTCATGTGGTCAGATCTGGTCCGGTCTTTTCTGAAAGCCTACTTTGCGGACTTTGCCGGGCATTCTGCCATGCCAGCTACCCTGGAACTGGTTGATTTCTTTTTTCAGGAATATATTATCATATGCTGCTGCTTCTTAGAAACTATACTCCAATTGCTCAGAGTTCATCACTCGAGTGTCAATTTTTATCATTTGAAATCTATGAAAGGTTTGCTTCTTCCGACACTCACCGTAAAATGCCAAGGTAATTGTTAACCCAGTAAGGTGACCTTGATCCATTTGCTTGGTTCTATAGCCACTGTTCTTACCAGAGCAATTAACTCTCTTCAATAGCTGCTTTCTTTTCACTCAGAGAATGGAGGACAACTCAATTTTTTTTTTTTTTACTAGTATATTGAATTTCCTATAGACTCCTTGTTCAAAATGATTTCCCCATTGTTTGGCTCCATGCCACTTCTTATAGAACCCCCAGAAAGTGTCCCCCTGCAGGAGAGGTCTACCCTGTTTAACAGTGTCCTGCCTGACCACATGCCAGCTTCTGCGGCCCACCAAATGCACTGCTTGAACACTTCCCTTAGTCTCATCCTGCCCGTGTTGCCCTCACCTTTGGCTACTCCAGATCACCTGGTTCTTGTCTAGAAGCTCAAACACCTGATGACTCTCTTACCATGTTTCATACCATTTATGATTTCATGGCTGCTGCATCATTTGCATTTATATAACATTTCTGAAATGACACCATTTTAGTATTGGAGGGCATATGAGTGGTTGCTAGGAGTTGGGGATTAGGGCAGGAAAAAGATGGTTTTGGTTACTAAAGGAAAACATGAGGGGTCTTCATGGGGTTGGATCTACTCAGTATCTTGACTGTGGTGAACACACAAAACTACATAGGTGATAAAACTGTATAGATCTAAATATAAGCAGATATACACACACCCCTATGCAAACACTGATGACTAAGTAAAACTGAAGATATCTAAATAAGGCTGTTGGATTGTATCAGTGTCAATATCCTGGTTGGGATATTAGAGTATAGGTTTACAAAATCTTACTATCGGGGAAACTAAATGAAGTATCCTAGAGTCTCATTATTTCTTAGAGTTGCCTGCACATCTGCAATTTTCTGAATGAAACGTCCAATTAAAAATGAATTGGAAGTGAAAGATACAGATTACGGGGGAGGGAATACAGAGAGGAAAGAAGTGGGGAGGGAAAGGGAGGAGGCGAGCGGAAGAAGAGAGAGAAGAGGAGACAGTGGAGACAGTGGAGGGAGAGAATACAGAAGAGCAGGTGAAAGAAGACAGGACAATATGGAGGGGAGGGGCGACCAGAGGGGCAAAGATGAGGAGGAGGAAGAGTAGGTAAGAGGAAAGAGGGGAAAAAATGCAAGGGAGAAGCCTAGGGAGAGGCGATAGAGGAGGAAGGAGAGAGAGAAGGGTGCAAAGGCGGGGAGAAAAAGAAAGGAAGAAGGAGGCGGCCATGACGGGGAAGTTGGGAAGAACAGGAGGAGGAGCCAGAGCTCAGCTTCTTCGTTGACTGTAGATCTCAGAGGGGGAATCTTGCCCCTCAGCAGAGATACCAAACTGCTCGATTTCTCCATCATCTAGTAAATTACCAGTTGGGGGACATGGAGTATCCTTCAAGTTTGGAAAAGAAAACTCCTCTTTTCTCCTATAGCTGAATGTGCCCCAAGGACTCGTTACTATAATGGAAGATCGGGCATTTCTTACTCAAGTAGAGCCATTCGAACAATTATTCAACTTTATAGGTCTCGTCTGTGACGGATGTGGCTCTGGTGCTTTTAAAGTGAAATTCAGAAGAAAAATAAAAAACACACACAATCAACACAATCGTGTTGCTTCTTAGTATTTGGATGACCTCTTGTCTGTTTGTCAATCATCTGAGTCAAAGAAGAGGTAACTACACTCCAACTAGCTGTTGCACTGACTAACCTATAATTTTGTTGGCCTACGATAGTGTACTATATTCTAATTTAGACTCTACTGCTAATTAACTCAGTGACTGAAGACAAAGCATTTGACTAGTTAGAATCTGTACTCAACTTTTGGCACCATGAAGGCAGCATGGTATGACTTATGACAGCATGTTTTCAGAGCCAGAAAGATCTGGGTTTAAACCCCAGCAACGTCCCTGGCTGCAAGACTTGGGGTAAGTCACTTAACCTCCCTGAGCTGTCAGTATTTTAGCCATAAGGGAAATAGTTGCTGACTACCGGGCTGCTACGAGAATGAAGGTATTATTGTATATGGGGCCTCTGACACATGGGAGCTCCTAAGAAAAGTATTTTCCCCGGTTTCTGTCCTAGTAAGAGTTGTACTAATAAGAGTCAAATATTTTGAGCAATTAATATGGGGTAAGACAATAAATTAGGTATCAAAGGGGCTACATCAGTTCAAACTCAATGCACTTCTGCAATATAGGTACTCCCAATTTCATTTTATAGTTGATGAAGCTTAAGGAAGCTTAAGGAAGTTAAATAAATTACCTGTGATGTCACAGAGTGTATACATCAGAGCTCAACCAACACATCACCGGTCTATCTAAAGTTCCAGAGGTTCTCTGGTCGGGCTCTGTCTACAGCTACAATAAATACTTGATATTGGGTTCCTTGGCTTGCACGAAGGGAAGAGAATGGAAAGAAATGAGCAAGAAGGGGAGAAGAGGGACACAATGTGAAAGAGAAGGAAGTGTTCCCTGTTGCTATCGGGTGTAGTGCTAATGTCATTCTGCCAACTATGGTTTTAGAAATAACGTACCAGTACTGGAGTTTGAAAAGGAATTTGACACACATGGTCTATGTTCACAGGCCAGGTAACTTCCTTCATTCCTGCTTTTACAGTGAGAACCCTGGTTCATGGGAGAGCAGGAATTGGGTAGAAGCAAGACATAATCATCTTCTACCATCCAACTGGCCAGAAAGTACAAATGATCAGTTCTCCTCTTCCTACAGCACATTCCAGTTTCCATTTTCACAAATGATGCTAGGTGTGAGACTGGACCAGTCAGGATGGATGCTGTGAAACCTTCATCCTTCCTGGTATCTCATCTCTTCAGTGTCTTTCTTGCCAGGTGTGCCATGGCCCATCCCTGATGACCCAGATGCTCATTGCTCTGTCTTTCCTTGATTTATCCCTTATCACTTTGGCCTGTATCACCACTTCTAAGCTCAGTTGTAATTAAATATATATATGTGTGTGTGTGTGTGTGTGTGTGTGTATACACATATGTATATATGTGTGTGTGTGTGTGTGTGTGTGTGTGTGTGTGTGTGTATATATATATATTTGGTTGTTTCAAGAAGTTAAGATTCACCCTTCTCATCAACACTTAGATTTAGGGGCTGAACGTTCCTTATTTTCTTTCTTTTTTTTTTTAAGATTTTTAAGATTTTATTTATTTATTTGACAGAGAGAGACAGAGATCACAAGTAGGCAGAGAGGCAGGCAGAGAGAGAGGGAGAAGCAGGCTCCCCGCTGAGCAGAGAGCCTGATGCGGGGCTCGATCCCAGGACCCTGAGATCATGACCCGAGCCGAAGGCAGAGGCTTAACCCACTGAGCCACCCAGGTGCCCCCTTATTTTCTATTCTCAACAATGGTTACAGAGGAATGGACGTAGCAGGTTTACAGTTATATTGTCAGTGAATTACATTATAAAATCATACTGCCAGTGCTCACACCAAATACACACACACACACACATATATTTATTTACATGTATATATATACACACATATATGTAAATAAAATAATGTTCAGAGCAATGGTTGGAAGACACTGACATATTTTAAAAACCTGACTGCCTTGTTAGTGATTAATAGGATCATATTTGTTATTATTTTAGTGTAAATATTGGAGACTTCTCTTTCACTGTTGATAACTGGTATCCAGCACACTTTAAGAGGTCAGTAAAAATGTGGTAATGGTTGATATCATCATTTACCTCATAGAATATAGGGGACCACTTAATTTATTGCAGTTATCCATATTATTTTCAATAAAAATTTATTAGGCATCTGTGTGCCAAGTAACAGAGAGGTAAAGGCAATAGAGTCCCTGTCCTCACTTATTCACAGCATATGGAGTGGAGAGAGAGACACAACCGAAAATAAACAAGGATGTTTCACTTTCTGAATCCCTCTGGATAACAGGAAGTTCACTCTTTTAGAACTTTGACACATCTATAATTATGTGTGCTTTTCAGATATATTAACTTAAGAGAATGTGTCTTTCCTCATGCTGTTTGACTCCAAATCAGTTCCATTTCTGCAGTAATGCCAGGGAAAAAGAAAGCATTATTGTCAGTGTTTTATTAAAGGCACCAACATTGCTGTTTTTCATTACACAAAGCACTTGGGGGTACCTGAAGTATGAATACCGACAAAGAGAAGCCAATTCAATTCTCTGTTCCATTGATCTACAAGGAAAATAATTCCAGAGATACGCTGGTTGGGGAGGGAAATTGAACTTCCTGGGTTAGCTTTATAATAGTATTTCTAAATAGAGCCATCTACATAAGCACTGTTCCCCAAGATGGATTGGCTCACATTTCCATGATGAAGTACAGTTTCTCTGAGAGTGAGAATATGGTCCTAGAAATCAACACAGAGAACAAACAACCTTTAGAGGTTGCAACCTGATTGTCAGACTTTCTTGTCTCCTTGAACATTCTGAGACACACGAAAATCACATTTCACTCAGCACAGACTGCTGTTATTCTCTTATTTCTGTTAAAACTTCATTCCGTAACTTGAAATTTCATATAAATTGGGAAATAATTAGAAAATGTTTCTTTGATTTAAAAAAAAAATACCTACATCAACAACGATACTGTTAACGTTTGGATAGTATGACTATATATAAATATATATCATGAATATTAAAATTCAAAATATTTTTACAATTTTGACTAAAATTATCTTAAGGTAAGTTAATAGATTATTATTATAGCTTAATAAAACTCAGCATCTATCAAGTACTATGATAGCCTATTAGGAGACTCACTTTTAAAAAATTATGTTTGTGCATAATATTTTAGGATATAGTTACTGATGATTTTATTTATCTTGACTTCCCTGTTCCACACCCAAACACAGAGCTATATTAGGAAAAGTCTGGGAAGGGAGGTGAAGAAAACTGACAAATGTCTCCTTTTAACTGCAACCATGATACTGCTGGTGAGGCACAAACATTTTGGAAAACAATATAGCATTGTCTTACAAAGTTGAGGATGCCCGTAACCTATAGTCTGACCTATACTGTGAAGAAGTGTGTACACCAAAGGGCTGGTTCACAAGTGTTTATACTGTGGTGTTTATAGTAGAAAACAAACAAACAGAAATAACAAAATGGTCTTCAACTTGAGACTAGATATTTTACAAAAAAGAAAAATTCTTTTTTTTTTGAAAGATTTTATTTCTTTATTTGAGATAGAGAGAGAGAATGAGCAGTAGAGAGAGAGATAGAAGAGCAGGCTCCCTGCTGAGCAGAGAGCCCGGATGTGGGGCTCCACCTCAGGACCCGGAGATCATGACCTGAGCCAAAGGAAGACGCTTAACCGACTGAGCCACCCTCAAAAAAAAAAACAAAACAAAAAACGAAAAAACAAAAACAAAAAAAAACCGCTTAACAGTGCATATAATGGCCAGGAATATAGGCCAACAAACTTCCTTAAAGAGCTAGAAAGTAAATGCTTTAAGCTTTGCCGACCAAGAGGCAAAATTGAGGATAATTATGTACGTACATGGATAGTTGTCATGCTTATATTACTGTCTAAAATATAACCATTTGGGGCCCTCAGGTGCCTCAGTTGGTTAAGCATCCAACTCTTGATTTCAGCTCAGGTCACGATCTCAGGGTCCTGATTTCAAGCCGTCATTGGGCTCCACGCTGGGTGTGGAGCCCATTTAAAAAATAAAAAAATAAAATATAACAGTTTTAAAATGTGAGGAGAAAAACCATTTTTAACTAGCTGGTTGTAAACAAAAAATAAAAAGAAATAAAACAAAATTTTGTATATGTTATATAACTAATAACAATTTTCAATGTGGGTTAGATAGTATTTTATGAACACCATGTTAATTTTAAGTGACCAAAAAAATAAAAAGCAACTGTGTCAAAAATCAGAGACACCACATCCAACTTACCTAAAAAAAAAAGCTTACAATAAGTCAGGGCAGGAGGGAAATAAAATCTGCTTCACCTCATGTTCGGAACTTTGCCCTAAAATTTCCAAATGAGGAAAATGAATCACATCCCTGGGATCACGCCCACTCGGCTGAATGACCGGAGCTGAGCTGCATAAACCCTTTGGTCTGCTCTTGTTTTTCTTTGTTTTCAACGAGAACTCTGCAACTGTCTGAATATGAAGTTCTGGGAACACTTCCACAGGTTAAAATAATAATAATAATGATAATAATAACAACAACAGGAGAGAGTACCCTGCCTTGGTCTGCAGAGTGGCATCTGTGATGATTTCCGTCGGGACTCACATTAACTTAAAGAGGCCATCGTCCCTTTATCATTCTTTTATCTCTGCTCTCTGACACTCGTTCATAAATAGTGACACGAACAACCAGGAGAGCTTTGTGGTTCGGGGGAATGGGGGAAGAGCCTGGGACAGGGCACTTTATCAACGTCACTACCAGTGTCAAGAGATGGTCATTACTGGCCGGCAGATTTATTGCCTGGGTCAAAGCAAATTACTTTCTCTTCCGCTAGCCCGGGCTGCTCAGGTTTTCAATCTTTCCTCTGTGTCTTGTCTTCTCTCTGACTTGGGGTCAGGCTATGAGCCTCTCCAGCACTTTCATTTATTTATTTATTTGTGGATGAGGAAGACAATGAACATGATGACTGACATATCAGAAACCGTGAGTCCATGAGAGATGAATGCAATCACCGAAAACTGAAGGATTAAAATTCCCAGCACAAGCTAAAAACACCCTTCTCAACGTCATCACTTCAACATAATCTGCTGCAACCCCTTTCCGGTGTTGACTGACCATGATCATGTCTGCCTCCCTCACCACCACTGAATTCCTAATCATTCACACGAATTACCCAGGACTGTTTTTCCATCACGTTCTCTTTTAAAGATGTATTTGTTCTAAATTCATTGACTTCGGCTCTATGCGGGTCTTCAGTAGCAAGCCTCCACTAAACAAGGGCACTTCTGTTTATTTTTCTACCACAGGAGTCTTTCCATAAATGTCCCTGTCATAAAGATGTGGGTGTCTGATGTCTGGTGTCTTCTGGGACTCTGAACCAAGACTGAGTAGACCAAGCTGCCCCATAAATAAGTGACGTGGGGGGCTGCGGCTGGCAGGAGACTGGGTAGCAGATCACAGACCCCATCCGAGGGCTCAGCGACTACCCAACCTCAATGGTGGGGCCAATGTTGCCACAGCTTACTCTTCAAGAAAAGGCAGGGATTTCTATTTTGGAGAAAAATTTTTCATTTTAAAAACATGGGGAGGGTTCACCCAGGCATATGAGTGAGCCAACCTTAACTAAAAGTAGCTGTTTTTCTAATTTCTGACATAGTATTAATCTTTTCTACACTTCTCTTGGGCCATTTGAGAACTCTTAAATTTACTGTCTGGCTCCTATATCTGAAATGCATACTCAAGACCCTGCTAAGTGTAGGAGGGTTCCCCTTTCCCCACATCCTCACCAACCTCTGTCATGTCCAGTAACTCTGAAAAACAGTATGAAGTTTCCTCAAAAAGTTGAAAATACAGCTACCCTATGACCCAGCAATTGCACTACTTGGTATTTACCCCAAAGAGACAAATGTAGTGATCTGCAGGCACACGTGCACCCCAATGTTTATAGAAGCAATGACCACAATAGCCAGACTATGGAAAGAGCCTAGATGTCCAACAATAGACGAACGGAGAAAGAAGATGTGATGTGTTTATGCAATAGAATACGATGCAGCCATCGAAAAAACCAAAATCTTGCCATTTGCAGCAACGTGGATGGAACTAGTGGGTATTATGCTAAGCGAAATAAGTCAGTCAGAGAAAGACAATTATCATATGATCTTGCCGATATGTGGAATTTGAGAAGCAGGGCAGAGGATCATGGGGGAAGGGAGGGAAAAATGAAATGTGACAAAACCAGAGAGGGAGACAAACCATAAGAGGCTCTTAATCTCAGGGAACAAACTGAGGGTTACTGGAGTGGAAGGGGGTGGGAGGGATGAGGTGGCTGGTTGTGGACACTGGGGAGGGTGTGTGCTATGGTGAGCACTGTGAATTGTGTAAGACTGATGAATCACAGACCTATACCCCTGAAACAAATAATACGTTATATGTTAAAAAAATAAACATAGAAATGTATTTACAATATGAAAAAATGCTCTGGAATGTTCTGGAATGTTCCACAGTGCAGCACACTTCACTTTTGGCATGTATCTTACCCACCCTTCTTAGCAACTTTGTGCATATGCCTGTAGTCTCCTCCCGCTTGAGTAGGTGATTTAGTCATCAACAGATGCTTATCAGGGGTGCCTGGGTGGCTCAGTGGGTTAAGCCTCTGCCTTCAGCTCAGGTCAGGATCTCAGGGTCCCGGGATCGAGCCCCATATCAGGCTCTCTGCTCAGCAGGGAGCCTGCTTCCCATCTCTCTCTGCTGCTTCTCTGCCTACTTGGGAACTCTCTGTCAAATAAATAAATAAAAACTTAAAAAAAAAAAAAAAAGAAAAAACAAACAAACAAAAAAACCAGATGCTTCCCTACTCAGATCCGGGAACCTAGCTCTGGGAACCTAGCTCCCTGAACGTGTGTAAGTCAGAATCCACTCGTGTTCAATACATGGCTACAGGTCTCCTCCTCCAAAGGGCCTGACACTGTTACTGTGTCTGGCCCTTTGGCCAGACTGACACTGTTACTGATGCATCCAAGAACAGATCAGAGTGCATGAACTCACAAAGCTCAGCCTCAAATGATGCAAAGAAAAAAAAAAAAATCAAGAAAGCAGCAAGTAAAAAGAGAATACAAGGTTTCTCAGCTAAGCCATCATAACCACAAACTCCCTTGGAAAACTTTGAAACTTTTCTCATGTCTTTATGTACTTGGGCGATGTTCAGAAAGAGGATCTGTCTGTAATCATGTTCTCCAAGAGATCCATGACCTCCAATAAATAGAACAATAGCAACATTGTTCTAAAGAGAAAGTAAGAGGCTTGTTCCCTTACTTTGCTTCAATCTCCTTTAACATCAAGTGGTCCTTCTCAGCAGTTACTTCTTAGTAGGAAGAACTTGAACTTATATAACTCACTGGCAGTTTTCAAAGCACATTTCCTTGCATGATTTATTCTTGTTCCCATAAAAATACTATGAAAAAGTTATTATCATCATGCGGCTTTACAGATGAGAAATTGAGGTCCAGAGAAGTTAAGTGGCTTACTCAGAATCCCATGCTTGACTGGAGCCAAACCAGTTTCTGACTCGAGCCCCAGCATCTCACCACACCACATCACCTCAGATGGCTTCTGTGACAAAGCCAAACCACTTCTCACCCCGGGAGCTGCGGCGGATGAAAGATGTGATCTCGACACGCTGAATTTTCCTACCCATCATGAATCAACCCTAACTTGTTCCTTCTCCATTTTAAATTCTTACTTATTTACAAAGTGTTATTTATTTAGGTAATCTCTACACCCCACGTGGGACTTGAACTCATGATGCCGAGCCCCAGAGTCACGTGCTTTTCTGACTGAGCCAGCCAGGAGCCCCAATTTCTTACTTATCATATTTCTTTTTTCCCCGTTGGCTCAGTGATTTGACCTAAGTATTATTCAGTTTCTTTAATTCAAAAGTAATGTTCAAAAATCTTGGAAGGAAGCACTTCAAATAACCTAGAAAGTTTAAAAAATATATATATATGGCGTTCCAAAACCCAATCCAGATCTACTAAATGACCACACCCAACAGATAGTTCCTGGGAATGTGTGTTTTAGGTAGATTTTCAAAAATGGTGTGAATGCAGCCATTTCAAGGACTAGCCCTTTGGGAAACAACATGGGAACCATCAGTTCCTGGGCTTCATTACTTTTCCCAGATTCTGGGCACCTCACACTGAGGACCCGGCTCTGATGAAGTTGTGTGTAAACTTCTGTAAATTTGTGCTTGAAATAATTATCTTTAAAAAGTAGACATAAGGGGTGCCTGGGTGGCTCAGTGGGTTAAAGCCTCTGCCTTCGGCCCCGGTCATGATCCCAGGGTCCTGGGATCGAGCCCCGCATCGGGCTCTCTGCTCAGCAGGGAGCCTGCTTCCTCCTCTCTCTGCCTGTCTCTCTGCCTACGGTGATCTCTGTCAAGCAAATAAATAAAATCTTTAAAAAAAATTAAAAAAAAAATAAAAAGTAGACATGAGGGGCACCCAGGTGGCTCAGTGGATTAAGCCGCTGCCTTCGGCTCAGGTCATGATCTCAGGGTCCTGGGATCGAGCCCCGCATCGGGCTCTCTGCTTAGCGGGGAGCCTGCTTCCCCCTCTCTCTCTGCCTACTTGTGATCTCTCTCGCTGTCAAATAAATAAATAAAATTAAAAAAAAAAAAAAGTAGACATGATGGAGCCTAAGGAACAACACAGAGGACATGGGGAAATGGAGAGAAGAAGTGAGTTGGGGGAAATTGGAGGGGGAGACAAACCATGAGACACTGTGGACTCTGAGAAACAACCTGAAGTTTTGGAGGGGGGGAGGGGTGGTGGGATGGGTGAGCCTGGTGGTGGGTATTAAGGAGGGCATGTATTGCATGGAGCACTGGGTGTGGTGCATAAACAATGACTCCTGAAACACTGAAAAGAAATAAAATAAAATTACAAAAAAATAAAATAAAAAATAGACATTATATATATATATAACATATGTATGTATTTATGTATGTAAAATATATGTGTAATTTATATTAGTGAGAGGTTTTTGCTTTGTTTTGTTTTTAGTGAGACAAAGACAGCTATAAAAACTTCAGAGAGTTAAAGCAAAATAACTTACACCAAGAGTGACTTTTTTTTTTCTTTTTTTGAGAGGAGAGAGAGAGCATGTACACATGCTCAAGTATGAATCAGGGGGGCAGAGAGAGAGGGAGAATCTTAAGCAGGCTCCACACTGAGTATGGAGGGGACTCGATCCCACTACCCTGAGATCACGACCTGAGTCGACATCAAGAGTCAGACGCTTCACTGACGGATCCACCCAGGCGCCCCTCCAGAGTGAATTTTGAAAGGTGAACAACAGAAAAGAATAACTACCTACGTCACATCTTTCTGCTTAGGAGGTAAAGGAGTGGGGGTGAGCTTCATCAGACCACAGGACAGACAGCTCTTAGCCTCTACCAGAGAGGACGGGTATGAAAGGCCGGGCGGAGGGAATGTTGTTCTCTGGTTGCTTGGAGGCACAGTGATGGTCATAAGGACGGGAAAACAGACCCAAAGATACAGCTTTCACTACGCTCACCAACTCACAGCTCTCACTATGCTCACCAACTCACAGGCTAATTACAACAGAATCATTAGGGGGAGGAGAAAAGCCCACAAAGATTCTCACTCTAAGTGCAACAGAGGGGCCTACGTGCAGTTGAGCTAAATATAACCTTCAGGTTCTGAGTCATGTGCAATGTGCTCTCAGGGCCCAGCCCCCTCTTGGCTGCAAGTGACAAAAACTAACCCCAAAAACTAACTCGTGACAAAACTAAGCCTGCAAAACTAACTCGTTTCAGCAAGAAGTGGAACTTAGTACATCACGTAACTGGAATGTTTACTTCAAGCACAACCACCTCCAATACCTGAAAATTATATGTATTTTTTCCTCTCATTCTCTGTTGGCTCTGCTTCTTTGCCTCTTTGGATATATTGGTTTTGCTCTCTTATAGGACGCGTTCTCCTTTAGTTCGGAGAGATGGCCACAATCATCTCAAGCACACAGGCTTATACCATGTGATGCTAGAGCACAGAGATTTAACTCTCAAATCCTGACTTGTAATGCTCTAGGTAGAGACAGATCGTCCTGGCCGAGCTACTTGCCCCAAAAGATACAGTCCTATGCCTGCCTAGTCTGTAGGTCACTAAGCAACTCCCATGCGCTTTGGCAAGACCATACGGAATGAGTAAGGAAGGACACAGAGCAGACGGAAACAAGAGATGGGAACCACAATTCTCCATCGCACTGGTTAAGAACACCTAGCTGGTGGTAAAGACGGATAGCACTGAAAGTTAACACAGACATGATTTAAATTTTGTCTATACCTTTTAAATCCTCAGTCTATGCCAAATCGAACAGCTGATGTGTATAAATCGAAGACTTATGAAGAACAGTGACATTGTTCTGAAGAAGGGCTCGAATCAACCAGCAGCAGGAATGAGCCCGTCTTCCTGCTTCCAGAGAGATGGGGGCTATTAGAACAATCGAACCTACCGGAAGAAGACAGTCCCCACTCGGTTAGGAACGCATCCACTCCTTCGTTGAATGCCCGTGACAGATGGCATCAGCCACTGTGGCAGGACTTAATTTATGACTTTCGGTGTCTGGATCACTCACAGACTTGAAAACTTTGGCTCTCACGAACAATATGTTCATATTTAGAGTGGCAGCGACAATCAGGCAAACTTTACAGACCCACACTATAAAGAGACGGCAGACCTTCCAGAGGCTCTTACCATAATGACATTCTCACTTCTCTTTCAGGCAATCATTTATACCCCAGGTTGGCCTCCCTTTTACAACATCCTCTTACTGACTTATGTCGAGTTCAGGGTTTACAGTGTCCCCAATTTGTTTTTTGGCCTTCCTTGGGGAAAAAAAATTACATTATGAACTGACCCATTTTTATTAGTCTCTATTTATCCCCATGTAGAATTATTCATCCCGGAAAAGGTCTGAGGAAGATGGAATAATTCTCTACATAATAAAACCTTGCAGCCTTTTTCTCTGACAATACCCACAGTGCAGAGGAGCAGGGAACTTACTGCCAGGCAGAGCCGAAAGATAAGGTCAGACACTGGCATTTATTCATGAAAATAGTAGCAAGATGGTTCAGATTTATTATTTTTTAAGGTCCCTTGGAAATGCATGACAATGCTTTTAATAAGCATTCTGCATAAGAATGTCAGCACAACACTGCAGAGGGAACTGGGGCTTCTGTCTCCAAAGGTGTTTGGGGCAGTCTACAAAACTAATGGCTTAAGTGGAAATCATTGTAGGAGAGGCTGCTTAACAAAACTCGAGCTCCGGGACAAGAAAGTCCACCTTCCCTTCTCCTGTTATTATAAATATACCCACAGGCGTTTGAGAGCAAGGGATAATCTACGGGACTTTCGCAATGCTAAAAAAGAGTAGCTTTCCAGCTGAAAATATTCTATGAAAAGCATAGACATTTTAACGTGAATTTTTACTCATGCAAAAGAATAATTGTTGTGCCTGTTTCACTCTTTTTTCCCCACTTTGGTATGTGCTTGTCTCAAACTCTTCGGTGAATATTTTTAAAATATGGACTTTGGGGATTTAACCATAATGAAACTCTCTGTATTTTAGGTCTTGTTTGTATTTGGAGAATATATTGAGTAATTGGGGAATATATTGAGAGAGCAGCTCCAAACATCCCATAAATATTGAACCACAAAAATCATGGAACCTGAGGAAATGTTGATCGCTTGGAGAAAGGAAAGACAGACACTCCTGATGTATGACTAACTGGAAAGCAATTAAAAAAAAAGTCTCATTTTCATGAAGTCTAACAAAGTGGAAGATCAACGTACATAATTTCAGAATAAAGTAGATTTTGGAGTAACATGAAAGAATCTTATCATCTTGGAATGTCAAAAATATTGCCTCTTAAGAGTAAGGAATCATAGTGTACTTCGTGACCTGATTATGCCATTTATTTGTTGGACTTTCCACTCAAGAATGAGAAAAAAGGCAACTTTCTGACATAAAGAATATTAACAGTCCAGAGCTTCCAACAAGGCTCTGTTGGAATCTCAAATTTTTGTTTGTTTTTTCGAGAGACGGAGACAGCGAGCAAGTGGGGGCAGGGGGAGAAGTAGAAGAAGAGGGAGAGAGAATCCCAAGCAGACTCCACATCCAGGGCAGAGCTCCACGCGGGGTTTGATCTCATGACCCTGAGATCATGACCTGAGCTGAAATCAGGAGTTGGCCGCTTAACAGACTGAGCCACCCTGGCGCCCTTCAGGCTGTTTTAGCAAAGGTAAAAATACGGCGAACGTCCCTGTGGCAGTGGCAGCTGCAAGAAGCAGTTGTAATTGTGAAGTCCCCAGGCAAAGAAATGGACTTGGCTGGTCTCTCTGAAAAAGGAGACACCAAGGTTTAGAGCAATATTACCAAAAAGCAGGATCTGTTGGACAACAAAACCTGACAAAACCCTTCCAATCTTTCCGTTAGTGGGTGTCCTTTTTTCCCTTTCTCTCTTAGGTATATTAATTTACAAAGCACCCTCCTTAAAAAGCAGGCATCACCATGGAGACAATGCATGGGGACGGTTTTTTACCAGAGTCACCAAGAGTTTGCTGTTTTGTCGATTTAGCATGCTTTCATTCGCTAGCAGACAAGTATGGGGGGGGGGCAGGGGAGGTTGTGTGTCCAAGTCCGGTCTTTTTAGATAGAGAGAAAAATACTAAAATGTTATTCCTGCTGAAATTTCATCCAGACCCTCAAAGACCACGTGCAGCCTCTGCCATCAGGCTTGTTTGTTTAATGACATTTGCTAGAGGGTTTGTCAAGATGGATTAAAACAATGATGCCGCCATTTGACATAATCGAGGGGATCCACAGTAGGGAAATTCAGTGTCTACAGAACCCAGGTAGATAAAACAAATCAGTACCATGTAGGAATCCGGTGTGGAGACCTACTTCTCCAAGTCCTGTATCCAGAAGGCAGTCTCTGCTCAGTGCAATGATCTGTTGCCTCGCCATAACATACCTCCCAGTATCACGGAGGCTGTTTCTTTCGGAGAAGTCGAAAAATCAGGACATATGTATGGGATTTGCTGAGTTTTCCTGTTGATAACTAGTTCAAACGTTTAAATCGTTGTCACATTCTCAGGCCAGATCTTGCAACTCCACGGTGGGTCTCCAGCTCCCGCAGATCTGGTCCCCCATCTCCTCAAAGAAGGAAGGATGAAGTCAGGCCTGGTGCTGGTTCTCAACAGGGTGGAAGGCCTTATCAAAATCAGGAGGAATACACATTGGCTTTTAGAGCCAAATTCTGGTAAACATTTTCAGAAAATTAGAGTATTGATTTTTGTCTCATTCAACGACTATTTACGGGGTGCCCAGACACTGTTGAGGACACAGGAGGGCGGCAGGAGAATTTATGTTTATTTGCCTGTTGTTAATGCGGGATCTCATTTTATGTTTGCAAGCAAATGGGAATGATCTGACGGAACTGAAAACAAAACTAGGACTTTGCTCAGCAGAAACAGAAAGACCACATATTATTATCAACTGTGAAACACAGCATCTTCGTGAGCACAAAGCTCTCAGAGTACTTCATTCTCTGGGATGATACTTGGTTCCACTTCGGAGGTTTCTCGTGGAGAGGTGCCCAAGGCTCAGATCTGGCGGTATCTTTTTCTTCCTCTAGAGTCCTCCTCTTTGGTCTCCCTGTTGTTCTGTGGTTGGTTAAATCATTTTTGTCAAGATAATTGGAGTTTGTGGAGTCTGATGCACCAATTTTAGGTTAAAGGGACACATTTACTTTCTCACATAAAGCAGGCAGATCAATTTCCCCCCACAGCAGTCAGCTCATAAAATATTTTTTCTCTTCACTAAGTGCACGTAAATACTCATAAATACTTCTTCACCAGTAAAAGGCTTAACCCTGCATCCCATTTAAAGCGTGGGAACCGGAGGAGGTTGGGGAGCGGATGGGAGACGCAAAATTGATGGGAAGAGTTCCAAAGGAGATGGCTTTCTTCAAAATGTAATTTAACATAACCCTGGCATTTCCAGTCCCTCCTGCTTCCTTCCTCTTTCTTTCTGTCCTCTTCGCAGGCCTAAAGCATTTTTCATTAGAGGCACATGGGAAAGGGGAGGCTTATGCGCAGGACACGGATACACAGCTGCTGAACACAGATGCGGGCATTTCCGTTTTGTGGCAACTGGGGCCCCTGAATCAGGGCTGAGCTGCCTCCACAGCGCTGGTCTGAAGGTGGGCGCTTCTCCCATATTTGTGTAAAATATGTGGAATGAAGTTCACTGCCTATAAAGAATGTCCTCCAAAGGAAAATACATGAGATGGTTATCAATTTGACTGTCTTTACTCTTTATATTTATTGAGCAGGGACTGTACGCTAACAGAGACATAGAGAAGCGTGAGCCCAGACATACACAGACATTGTGAAATACCCCAGATATTTCAGACCCGAAAGGCACGTGGCCAACTGGCTAGTAACGTTCCTTCTGGAGGCAAGGAGAATGCGGGACAATCGCCAGCTAATTATAGAATCTGAGATGGCATCCAGGTTCTCAAAATCTCCAATTTATAAAACCTGTACCTAAATTAAGTGCAGAAAGGGAAGAATAATAGTAATGGAAAGGTACAGGCACAAGAACCTAGATGTGTTCTTCACGCCCTCTGCGGGGTGCATAACGTTAAGCCCGGGGCGTATTATCTCCTAACCTCCAGCAGGGACTATTGTAACCCCAACCTCACAGCTGAGAAGACCAAGTTTAGACAGGTTATACGGATTGCTGGGATTCCCGCAGACCTCTGTCACTCCTGACATGAGAGTCTCCACCATCTTCCAGGACATGCTTCCAGGACATGCTGGCCTGGGGCCATTCTTTACATTCCCAAGTATGTAAAAGATTAATAACACTTCAAATACTTTTACACCCACCCAATTCTGAACTCGGAATGAACTGGTCCATTTAAAAAATGCTGTCACTTACTATCATACGGCAATAGTTGACAGGTCTATGAAAATATATTTAACTTCTCATTTATCTTCCTTGATGAAATCAAGTAATTGTTTAAGCTTGTTTTTATATGGAAAAACTGAAATTACAAGCTTTTTCTGTGATATCTATATAGTCTGTTTTACAACAAAACAGCCTAATTTTTTTAAATTATGGGTATGGTTCACACAATACCCAACCTGTCCTGTGTATTTTGCGTGTCTTCATACGCTTTTCAGTATGAATCCCTGACTCCACTGAATTCTCAATCACCCCACTGCCAGTTTATTTCCTGGACTGTGTATTTATTTTTGTGCCATTTGGGGTAAATTTGAAGCTATTGAGTGTCATCAGATTTCATTAAATATTTGGAGTACGGAGTGGAGAGAGCCCAGAACACATGATACAGTACAAGGATGTGCCTGTCCATACTCTTCTTATGCCACTGGACATCTTCCATTTCCCCAGTTACATTCCAAATCTCTGTCAATTGAACTTTCTCTTCCTTTCTTCTTCTTTTTCATTGTTTTTGCTCCATTTTAAAGCCTCCGAATTCCTATCTCCCTTACTCACTAAGGCAAGGATACAAAATTCTATCTACTTTAATGTGCACGTTACCTTGTGCAAGTGACAAAACGCCCAAGCTAAATGGACCTAAACAAAAACCAGAACAGACTGTATCACGTAACCAAGTTCTGGAGCAGGGCTGGTTTCAAACAGAACTGAACATAAAGGCTCAAGCAATGACCCGAACCAGGCCTCCTTCTCCGTGGCTTGTTTCTGGGCTCTGTCCTCACTCCACTTTCAGGCTCTATGTAGGACCGCAGCATCAATCCCTATGGTGTTATGTTCAAGTACAACGGGAAAGAGAGAATGCCTTTTCCAGTAACCCTGCAAGAGTCCTAAAGTTCATTCTTATTGAACTGACCATGGTCAACTCAAGCAATTTCACTGGCCCTGGCTTAAGCCAGGATCAGTGAAACTTCAGGCCCAGGAATGTACCACCAAGAGCACATAAATGAGTAATTAAGGAGGACCTCAAATAAAATTTGGGGACACCGTCAGAAGAATGAGGGATGGTTCTACTAAGGCAAACAGCAAGAGACAACCACATGCTTTTTGTCTATATTTCTTCTCCTAAACTTTTATATAACTTTTTTCTCAGAGTAGGGCTCATTTTCATAACCAACATGTCCTTCGAAGTATTTTTTCCCCCAACAAAAGAGAAATTCTCTTTGTAATAAGACTCCTTCTCTACTTTTAGCCTAACCTTCAACCCCAACTTCAGAAACAATCTCTTTCTTCCCATTATATTGAGAAACTTTCCAAAGTCCTACGGGTAGATTTATTTCTATGATTCTTGAATGTTCACGTGCATGGACAAACTGAGTAGAAGCAGGCCAAGCGTTGCTTAATGGAGGGACTGTTTTAATGGGTTGATAAAAATGATTTGCAATTTAAGCACAGCTTCTTTGCAGAGATAGAAGAGTCTGGGATAAGCTGTTGTCATTATTGAGGATGCTCATAAATTAATGTTCTAACCTATTTGAAAATTAAGTCCCTATTTTATGCTTTGTTTAAAAGTTGATATTTATCAGCAAAATGAATGACTATGTTTACGGCAGGTTGAATTTGAAAGGTTTTATAAGCTATAAATAGTGATTATATATTTATACCTTATCTCCTGACAGGCTTTACTGTTTTTCTGCTCTGTGACTATGGTAAGAGTATCTGGGGTGTCATATATAAGAAATGCATCGAGTATTTAAATGATAGAATGAATATAAAATCACTGCACAGTTCTCGATTCTTAATATGCTTTAAATTCCTGCTATTAATATTATTAATAAAGTAATGATTATAATTACTATGTAGCTTGGAGATAGAGGTTCTATATAGAATCATTAACGATTAGATCATATCAAACATCAATTAAGAGACCCAATGGAAAAAATGAGAGAAGTATTACTCTTTTTTACACATTTTTCCCAGCATATAATTTACATAGTCAACTGTGTGCACGTGTGGGTGCTGTATGCGTACAACACTATGAGATGCATGCACATGTACGCGCACGTACACACGTAAATACCCTGTGTTCAAATTACCAATGGGAGGCCTAACGCCCATATGACGTAGAATAATGATCTGTGATCCTGTTCTCTTGGTGGAACACAAGACTAAACAGTGAAGTGTAAGACTGTTGTATCCTCACAGCTTTTCCTCACAAAGATGAGAAGCTACAGGCAATACAGCTGATAAACAGGACAGCTGTATTTCGTGCCAAAATTGAACCGTTTAGAACACAAACGTTCTCTTACAGTTCATCGGGATCACTGGTACCAACTATTTCTTTTTTGCCCTGTCACTGCATATTTTCCCGAGGGTGGCAGGACATCATTACCAATCTTTAGGTTCTGATTTCAAATCACATTCTAGCATGTAGAAAGGACCTTTAAATAATTCTAAAACCTATTTGATAAAAAGGATTTTAGTATGACATCTTCCAAAGAGAGTCCCTTGCACTGTCCACGTGCATGTCTCACAGGCTGACGACTGTTGTGCTAAGCAGCTTCCGGTCTTAGTTTTGCCGTCTGTGAAATGGAGTGCCTCCTACTTACCTCACACAGGGCCCCAGCGACATCATGTGTAGCAGTCCTGGTAGAGGCCTGATGGAGACCAGCACCTGGAGAGTCCCCGTCCTCAGACACTCAGACACTGCTTGCTGTCTGTGTATACCCACCCTTCGTCCTTTCTAAGTCACGCTCTCCACTCAGCACTCTGAAAATGTATATTTCAACGAGGAACAAAATGACTTAAAGAGATGTTTTTGCCTCTTCTTTCTTCCACCAGGCTCATTCTCCCACATTACTAATGAGATATCTAGACAGTTTATTTTTCATGGGTCGTTCTCAGCATGCTGTGTGAGCAAAAGCCGGCTGACTCAGCATATCTTCAACCACAAAAGTGTTTCTCTGTGAATGCAAAGCTGGGACCTAAATCGCTAAGGGCGATGAATCGTGGGTACCGACTTTGATCAATCTCTTCTACCAGCTTTTGCGTAGGAGGATTTTTCATTGGTAGTGACTTTCCCTTGATATTTCAAAGAGGTGTGCATTTCTCTCGGGTGAGAGTCTGATTTAGGCCATGACTGCTTTCCTTCTTTTTCGCTCTTGGCTCTCCTTTCTTTGTGAATCTTGGAGCAAAAGCTCCCGAGCCTAGAATCCATTTAATTGGGTTGCACGATGATCAGAGGTGGGACAATTTTTATAGAGATTCTATCCATAAAATGCACCACTTGTCTTCAAACCCAGGAGTATTGAAAGAAAGAATAAAGGTAAGGAGGGATTAAAGAGGAAGAAAAGAGGGAAGGTGAAAAGCAGGAGGACAGTGGGTTGGAAGAGGAAATTCCATGTGTAGAAGGGCTCAGGCTCTGACTTTAGACAGCATTTGCTTTAAATCTTGGCTCTGTGACTTTCCTTGGACACTAGAAATGGAGATGTAAAGACACAATTAGAAGTCTACCTGGAATCTGATTTATGAGCAAAGGGATCTTCCTAGACCCTTCATAGGATGTAAGAAATGGCAAAAATGTATCTTAAAACTGGATGTTGAGATACTGAAAGAAGTACCCAACGGATGTGTTTTGCCCAACTGTTTTGGTTTCATTAGAGAGACTGAATGGTGAGGTGGTTCAGTGAGTGATTCACCTGCCTTACTGACTTCCTGTGACAGAATTTAATTTCTTGGGATTTTTGCCAAGGGAAAGACTGCAAAACTCTTTCCTCAAATAATAACCATCAATGGCTGGGAAGCAACATAGTGGGCAATGCAGCAAAGGGCCGTCTGTCCCTGGGACACCAAGTGGAAATGTAATTTAGAGACCAGATACAACTTCTCTTGCTTTAGAATGTTCTAGATTTCATTAGATAAATGAAACAAACAATCAAAAAAAAAAAAAAAACTCAGAAATTCCTTTTAACCTGACCTGAGTCATGAAACTTTAATGATGTAGCGATGACAATTGGGTCCCATTGAAAATACAAACAATCCAAGTTAGCTTCGGATGGTATGTGATCTTAAGTGGGCAGCTGGGTATTTTATTTGGCAGAGAGAGATCACAAGAAGGCAGAGAGGCAGGCAGAGAGAGAGAGCGAGAGAGAGAGAGGAGGAAGCAGGCTCCCTGCCCAGCAGAGAGCCCGATGGGGAACTCGATCCCAGGACCCTGAGATCATGACCTGAGCTGGAGGCAGAGGCTTAACCCACTGAGCCACCCAGGCATCCCCAGCTGGGTTCTTTAAAAGACTCTTTATAAAGCTCCTTAACCCGTTTCAAAGTGGCTATACTACCCAGAATTCAATTCCTGGCATCAAAACCTTCTTACTGTTAAACACTTTATTCTCTTTCCTGTCTGAACTGGAAACTTGTCACCATCGATGGTATCCTGATCCTCGATTAGGTTCTCTCTAACTAGCTTACTTGGTTCAACAATCTTATTTTTTCCCCACAGTCTGTTTGCAGGAATTTCTTTTTCTACCCTTTACTGAAATGGCTGTAGGCCTCCTCCTTCCTCCCTCTGTGTGGTCCTTGCACAGTTACCACCATCCTTTACCACCTGCTGGCTTCCAAAGGCTGCACCTTCTAACCAGATCAGTGCCCTGAGCTTGGCACTTCCTAGCCAACAGCCTGCAAGCCAGATCTCTTCTCGGTGGAAGTCCCACAGGCCTTGGAAACCCAATGTGTAGAAAAATCTATTCAAACATTTTATCTGTGCCACAGTCTTTATACTAGCAACTCTGCCTGGCATGACTAAGTTAGTGGCTAGCATTACCTGGTTGCTCAAGTGAAAAATGGGGATATTATCCTCTTTTTCAACCTTCTCAAGCTTTTTTGATCACCAGCATCCCGTGTGCTGTGTATTACACATCGATTCCCAGATCCCTACCCTGAAATTCTGATTCAGGAAACCTGGTGTTTGGCTGAGGATCTGTATACCTAACTGCCACCCACCAGTCAGACAGCCACTTGGATATTAATTCTTCTAGGAAGTCTATATTGACTTCCGAGTTCTGGAATAAGTGCTAAGTATTCGCTTATGGCATGTCTTTTTGCAGGAAGAGATTATCTTTTTGTGTGTTGTTGACTTCCATCATCAGATTTGAAGTTCTACAAAGGCAGAAGCCATAGCAACCCTGAGACCTAACACCATGGTCTGCCACATATATTCATGGAATAAATCAATGAATTTATAAAATAGAATTATTAATAGGCAAAACTATAATTGAATGTATCAGTTCATCACAATGAATGAACGGAGACTAGAGTTGCAAATCTGAAAGTTAAAAACGGAGGAGTTTGTATTGGCTCCACTGAAATGACAAGTGTCTTAGGACTGTCACATGTAGACACTACTTCCAAAAGATAAACACAGACCCCCAAATAGTATAAAACCTGCTTTAAAATTGTGTGTAAAGAGCCTTGGACAACCACTCAGAAATGCACCTAGCACCGATTCATAGATTTGTTTAAATTACCGTAATTGCTGTTAAAATAAAATTAATAGAACATGCTATGTAAATGCCCCTTAAACATATTTAGATTTTGAAAACTGCCATTAAACAGATGAGAACATAATGGAAGTGCACTTTCAGCATAATTGTCATGATGATAGCTAATTGTTTGTGTTCATTTAAAGCCAACTGTATAACTCATCACTTGCAGGACAACCTTCCCAGCGCAGACCAGAGGAGGCACTGGTGAAACAGAATAAAGAAACAGCCAGACAAAAGGAATGCACTGCTATGAATTTGAGGATAATAAAAACTGAATTAGAAAAGACTTCTCCAGGGGCACCTGGGTGGCTCAGTGGGTTGAGCCTCTGCCTTCGGCTCAGGTCATGATCTCAGGGTCTTGGGATCGAGTCCCACACCAGGCTCTCTGCTCAGTGGGGAGCCTGCTTCCCCCTCTCTCTCTGCCTGCCTCTCTGCCTACTTGTGATCTCTGTCTGTCAAATAAATAAATGAGGTCTTTAAAAAAAAAGGATTAAAAAATAATAATAAAAAAATTTTTTAAAAAATGAAAAGACTTCTCCAATCTTCTTAAGACAGTGGTATCCAAGTACAGGATTTTGTCACCCTTCTCATATATTTCCCCAGATGTTTAGTAAAAAACCCAAGGAGATGCAAAACTGTGGCCATGTGTGGAGCAGTGAGTAAGAAATACCGATATTGGGGGGGGGGTGCTTGGGTGGCTCTGTCGGCTAAGCATCTGACTCTTGGTTTCAGTTCAGGTCATGATCTCTTGATCAAGTCCTGCATCAGGCTCAGTGCTCAGCAGGGAGTCAGCTTGTGGATGCTCTCCCTCTGCCCCTCCCCCCAACTCATTCTCTCTCTAATAAATAAACCTTTAAAAAAAAAAAGATTACTGATATCTAAGTACCTTGGGCACCATGCACCAATTCTAGTTTGGAAAAGGAGTAAAAGACAGAATCATAGGGATGGACACACAGACACACAAATACACACACACACATCGGGGATGCCAGCAGCCACAAGGCTGCTCAGAATCTTTCAGAGAGATTTCAAAACCAGTTTCTCCGCCGCCATTTTCCTCCTGCCCCGTCACACTAATGGAGGTCCACAGGCCATATGTCTAAATATTTTAGAGTGGTAAATTCAGCTAACATTGTATTAAATAAAATATATTCTATCCTCATAGTTTCTCAAGTGTATAGTCATGATGACAATTTTTAAAAATATGTGAATGTAAAGCTTTTATATGACTAAAAGTTGGCAAACTATCAAGAAGTACTAAATGAAACTGTTGTTATAGTTGTTCCTATGGTCTCTTTGGACAAGTAATGAAATACATAATTCATAAAATGCTTTAAATTTGTAACATGTAATCTAATTTTCCTGTTTTTATTTCTGCAAAATCACAAATTACAATATTATAATCAAGGTTTTCACCAAATTTGTGCTCTATTGATAACACTGAGCTAAAAAATTAAAAAAATAAAATGCAGCTATGCAAAGTACATCAAGTAAATGATAAAAATAAAATTAAATTAACTTTTCCATGTTTTAAAAAGTTATGTGTTTTAAATTATTAAAATGATCTCTCGAAATTCAAAGATGACATACAAATTAAAATAAATGAATGTCAACATTTTAACTCAAATTATTTACATTAAGCTGAGCAAGTATGGAGCCGTTCTTCTACTAGGACTACAGATTTTTTTTGGAGTGTGATGGGAAGCTAGCTACTCAGGAAGCCTCTAAACACATTTCATAACAAGAGGTGCTCATTAAGACAAATCTGGGTGAAATTCCTGAATATCAAGAATAATGACAATAAGAATTTTGGAAAAACAAATAATTAACTATTAAGAGTGTTTATTTTGGGGTGTTGGGATCAGAAGTCTTGTATTCCTTGTACCTTTCTGTCTTTTCCAAATTCTCCACAAAGTGCACACACTATTCAGAGTGAAAAAAATAGTGGTTTTTTTCTGTAAATTTACACTAGCTCATATCTATTAAGCACTTGCTCCCAAGTTTTCCCTTAACTGTTATGTTATTATATTAAAGCTATTTGTTAACAACATTTCATTGTGAAAAGAACACATGAATAGGCATTTAATTGCATAAGGGATTTGTACTGAAACCATTTTAATAAATCAAGCTTGGAACATCTGCAAACATTTGTACCTAAACTACATATTTGAAGGAACAACAACCAAAAAGCACAAAAGCTCTGAATCAAAATGAAGATGAAATATTTCAACATAAACCTGCTGCCAAAAATCTTAGAAAATCACCATTGTTTTATACACAATCCTGATTTGCGTAATGAAGTACTGGGTGTCTTGACGCAAAATAGCAAAATGTTCCAAATCGAAAAACAAAGTCTTCTTTAATACATACTCAACAAGAAAAACCACAGAAAGTCAAAAGAATAATACCAAATTCAATGTTCTTTGGTTTTCTTATTCCAAGAACAATTGGTTTTCTTTCCAACGAAAACGTATTGCCACCATTCTCAAAAATAATAGAACACAATTGAGCTGCTACGTCCAAAGAATGCCACGAGGAGAAGGCACTCACTATCTACAACTGATGGAAGATAAGTCACTACATTTCTCATTCTCAGGAATTTATCTGAAAAATGGAAGGGCAATTATTAATTCTGTATTTATCTTCTGTATTGATCTGTAAAGCACATGATGCGTGGTCCATTTTTAGTTTTCCTCTCTTCAATTCTGTTTCTTGAACATTTATTGAGTAAACTAAGAGAAATAAATTGTGGGCAAAAAGAACGGCAATGTGCTTGCTCGATATGAACTGCCCTAATATTGCTAATGGTTTCCTGATATTGCTCTACTCCCCTGAACTTGAAAATACTTGGTGATACTAATACAGCAAAGTCTAGAAATTAATATCACTTCTCAAAAGGTGTAAACACAGAGTTACCACATGACCTGACAATTTCACCCCTAGGTATATGCCAAGAGAATTGAAGATATATGTCCATACTCATACAAATAAACTCTTACACAAATATCATAGCAATGTCATTCATACTAGACAAAAAGTAAAAAGTAGAAATAGCACAATGTCCGTTACTGATGAAGCAATCAAAAAAGTGGTACATCTGTACAATAGAATATTATTCGGCCCCTTAAGGGAATTAATTTCTGATACATGAATGAACCTTATAAAACGAAAAGGAAAAGAAACCAGACTCTATAGGCCACGTATTACATGATTCCATGTATAAAAATTTTCTAGAAAAGGCAAAATCATAGAGACACAAAATAGATGAGTGGTTTCCAGAGGCTGGTTGGTGGGGGTTGGATGGGCAGGAATAGACTGTGATTGCTAATAGGTATGGAGTTTCTTTTTGAGATGATGAAAATGTTCTGGTGCAGTTACTGTTGCTAACCTTGTGATTATCCTAAGACCCATGAATTCTATGGTATGTGAATTACATCCAAAAAAAAAAAAAAAGGAAAAGGAAAAGAAATTAATGCCTTGTCAAAAAACTCCACATTTCATGTTCCACTGGAACTACCCAATCTTATGTCATATTGTCATGTTACAAAATAAAAGGTCTCATTGTCAACAAGGTTTAAGGAATACCAAATTGAGTGATTTCATTTCTGAGAGACATCACAGGGTTTACTAATGTGTTATATGAATCTCTATATTTCCTCTAAGTGTTTTCTATTTTCTGCTTATGGAAACTCTCAGAGGACACGTGTTCTGCAAACTTGGAGAACTGCAGCCTTAGAAGTAGTCTTAGAGATCGTACTGATGAAAACAGCTTAAATTTTCCTTTGATCAAAATGCAAATCATTATTTATTCAGAGGCTTTATATTGCTTACAAAGCTGCTGATATTTACACATTGTTTCATAATGTAAGTTTCTCCTTTAACTCTAACAGTCACAAGTTTTAGAAGTTTCAATACTTCATAGGAAGTATGTCCTTGAGAAACTACATTATTGTGAAACAATCCAATAAAGTTAAGTGGCTAGAAATTTAAGAAAGACTACTCATTATGAGCCAGTTAGATCTCATGGAGAGCTTTTTGGCAATGTCCAACAAAATTACAAACACATACACCATTTGATGTAGCGATTCCATATCTAGGAATTTATCCTTATATATGAATGAAATATTTTACAGAGGTGGATAGATAGATATGATAGGTAGAATTAGAGAAAAAGATATATGATTATTATTTTAACTAGCTTCCAACAGGGTTCGAAGTGATTGTCACATCATGATACTTATGACCTTGTGTAGTGCCCTCCCACACTGAATGAGGAAGAACCATTTAGCCAATAGCACCTGATCAGAAATGATGAAATGTAATTTCCAAGCTTAGGTCATAAAAGACACTGTGGCTTCCACTATACTCTTTCTCCTGGATCCCACACTCTGGAAGAAGCCAGCTACCATGACATGAAGACAGTAAAGCAGCTCGAAGACAAGACTGATGGAGCAAGGAACTGAGATCCCCCATCCTAATATCAAGTGAGGAACTGACTATGGCTATTACTACATCAATGAACAATCTTAGAAGCAAAATCTCCATCCCTCTTCAATTGACTTCAGCCCCTTGACTCCTAGCTCTACAAATTTGGAACCAGAACCACTCAAAGCAAACTGCTCTGAATGGCTGATTCACAGAAACTGTTTCCACCAGTGAAATTTAGGGTAAATTGTTACATAGGACTATATGGCTAACATAGTTACCCATTATTCTGTTAATTGTTGCATGTTTATAATAATAAGAGGTTTTAAAATTTTCAGTGTTTATAAATATTGAATATACAAAATTTAATATACATATATTCAGTGAAAGAGTGGACAGGCATAAAATTAAGAAATATCTTTATATGTGGATGGAAGACATCCTAATAAAATAAACATGCAGAAAAATTTATGGAAAAAAGGAAAATTAATGTACATCCAAATCCGCTAGTATACACATAAAATATCTTTGGAAGGGTGCATAATAATTTACTGATATTTATCGATTCCCTTCTAGGGTAGCTGGGGGAGACAGATTTGAAAAGGAGAGTTCTCACTGCAATGTACATTTATTGCATTTTCAATCATGTGCCGGTATTGCTTTTTTGTTTTTAAGCATTTATTTCTGCTATTGGTATAGCAGCATGAGACGTTCAGGCAATTCCCCTCCATAGGACACAAGCATAAAACTGTACAAAATTACTTTTAAAACAACTGAAAACGACCAAACACAGGCACCAACCTGAGAAGTGTTTACTCATGGGCAACTCTACTTTTTCAACTAGGAATGGTGGATTTGTAAAAACTTCTTGCTTGGAGGCATGTCCATCTCTCCCAACTCAAGCAATAGAAACGCTGAGTTTTATTAACCAGAGGGGGTGGACTCAGTATAGGCAGGTGGCAGAGCATTTAGGAATTTAAATGGAAGATAAAGAGGATAGAAGACCTCTGGAAGGGTCGAGAGGATACGCTCTTCACACATTCCTAGCTAACTTCTCTACTCTGTGGGGGGCAGAGTAGGAATCTAGCAAAAATTGAAAGCCTGAAGAAACTTTACTTTTTTCTTTTTCAAGTTTTTATTTAAATTTCAGATAGTTAATATATGTAATATTAGTTTCAGGTATAGAATTTAGTGATTCGTCACTTACATACAACACCTTGGGCTCACCACAAGAAGTTCCCTCCTGAATACCGATCAGCCATTCATTCTGTCTCCCCACCCACCACCCCTCCAGAAACCCTCAGTTTGTTCTCTATAGTTGAGTCTGTTTTCTGGCTTGCCCTTCTTTTTTTCTTTTTTCCCACTATGTCCATCTGTTTTGTTCCTTAAATTCCACATATGAGTGAAATCTTATGGTTGTCCTTCTCTGACTGATTTTGCTTTGCATAATACTCTCTAGCTCCATCCACATTGCTGCAAATGGCAAGATTTCATTCATTTTTGTGAGCCCAGAGAAACTTTAAATCAGTGGCACATCTAAATGAATTCCTTAATCACATAAAACCCAGGTAGCAGATAAATCACTGGCTGAGTACTAATTACACAAGTAAAAGGATGGGTAACTAGGGTGCTAAAAACCAAATAAGTGAACACATAAAACTTCAGCATAGATAATCTGTGATTGCTCTGAGTGAGGGAGACAGATTTTATGGTTGGAGTCCAGGCAAAGTATATGCCTGCAAAATAAAAACCTCAACAATATTTGGAAGAATAAATAGAATCCAGAGTTGCTACAACGTATCATCAGCGATGTGTAGTTTTAAACCAAAAATTGCTAAGACACGTAACAAAAATGGAAAGCCTTACCCTTGCTCTGGAAACAAGGAAACAGAAGAAACTCACTCTGAATGAGAACACATTTTGAATCAAGTAGATGAATACTTCAATGCATATATTATAAATGTGTTCAAATAATTAAGAGTAAGTATGTTGAAATAATTAACAGGAGATATATCAGTAATAAGTGAATAAATGGAAAATTGTGCCAGAGAAAAAGAAACTATAAAAAAAAAAAGAAAAATTAAGACTTAAAGAGTACAGTAACAAAAATGGAAAACTTATTAGATGGGCACAAGAGCAGATTGGACAAAGCAGAAAAAAAATCAGGGACTGGAATACAGAACAATAGAAACTTTACAACCAAATAACAGACAAAAAATATTGAAGAAAAATAAACAGAGCCCCAGAGACATGTAACAGTATATTAAACATCCCACGATTTATATAATTGGAGTCCAAAAAGAGACAAAGAAAGGACAGAAAAATAATTTGAAGAAATAATAGTGGGAAAGCCCCACCATTTAGTAAACTTGGTGAAATTTAATGAAAAATATTACTCTATAAGTTCTTGAAGCTAAAGAAAATCCAAGTAGCATAAGCAGAAAAAAATCACCTAGACATATCATACTCAACCTGCTAAAAGGTAATTTGAAATCAATAGGGCTAAGTAGAAAATCTTTAAAGCAGCAAGAGAAAATTATCACAAAAATACATGGATCAATCTTAAATATACATTGTTAAATGAAAGAAGTCAGTATGAAAATGTTACATACTGTATGATTCCAATTTACAATATTCTAGAAAAGGCAAGACGAGGGGCATCTGGGTGGCTCAGTGGATTAAGCCTCTGCCTTCACCTCAGGTCATGGTCTCAGGGCCCTGGGATCGAGCCCCGCATCTGGCTCTCTGCTCAGCAGGGAGCGTGCTTCCCCTCTCTCTCTGCCTTCCTCTATGCCTACCTGCAATCTCTCTCTCTCTGTCAAATAAATAAATCAAATCTTTTTTTAAAAAAAGGCAAAACAATAAATATAAGGTTATGGTTGACAGAGGTTCAGCTGTGGTTGAGTAAGTTAAGAACAGGGAATTCTTTGTGACAATGAAATAATTCTGTATGATATGATACTGTAATTGTGAATACATGATATTATGCACTTGTTAAAAGCCATAGAACTTTATAGTACGAAGAGTAAATCTTAGTGTATGCAAATTTAAAAATCATTTAGGAGGTCAGAGGATGCCTGGATGGAATGCAGAAATGTATGAAAGAATTCACCAAAGGGGATGGG
Organism: Martes martes; assembly: GCF_963455335.1. Classification (NCBI taxonomy): domain Eukaryota; kingdom Metazoa; phylum Chordata; class Mammalia; order Carnivora; family Mustelidae; genus Martes; species Martes martes. Next base: position 6,687,537 of record NC_137896.1, read on the forward strand.
AGAAAAAAGGGTTGACCTAAGTAACTTTGTAACTAAGTGAAGTCTTTAAGACAAAAGAAACTATATGTAAGCACTGCAGTTTAGCATGAAGTATGGATTAACGATTGTGATATTACTATACATGTTAATGTAATTGAACAATTAAGGAAATAGATGTGCTGGGAATCAAATTTCTTATTGTTGGAATAAGAAGTTCTGGATAAACGAGAGTAAAAGAATAGAATGATCCACATGGTTTAATGGATTAGAATAAGAGATAGCAGTATGAACTCATGTTTAGCTCACTATAGATACAGAGAGTTATATATAAAAATACTTGCAGATCTATGTGTATACATGTGTTTGAACACACAGATATATTTCCTTGCTCTGCCAGCCAAGAACATTGACACCCCAGTAGCATTGAGTACATCTAACACACAGATCTTGGTTTCTAATACCATTATCCTGTAAAAGGAAGCAGGGCTTCCTAGAGAAATAGTTGAGTCTAATAATGGGGAAAGTATTCCCAATGAATCTGAAGCACTGTATAGTACTGGGAAGGTTCTACAATTCATTTGAAAATGTAAAGGATTTGGAATGACCAAAGCAATTTTCAAAAAGAGGAAAGCTGGAGGATTTGGCCACCTAATTTAATGACTTGTTATAAAGCTACAGTAATTAAATTAATTTGACACCAGTGAAAATACAGAATTCTATATCTGAAAAGAGAGGTCAGACATAGTCATAGACATAGTCATATACAAACAATTACTTGATTTTGACAAAGGTGTCAAATCAATTTAACTGAGGAAGAAAAATTATTTTTAAACAAATGGGCTGATCACCTACATACTCAATGAGGAAAACACTGAACATTGACCTTCTCCTCACATCATACATAAAAATTAATTCAAAATGTAAAACCTAAAACTGGAAGACATCTATATGAAAGTATAGGAGAAAGTCCTTGTAATCTTGGGGTAGGCAAAAGCTTTAAGAATGCAAAATATATAAAAATAAAATAAAGGTAAATGGGACTTCATCATGTCTGACATAAGGAGGTCTAATAATGAAACTTAGTTGATTACAGTTCTTTGCTCTGAATAGGAAACTGTTTACTATGGAGGCTGAGCTGGGATATATTAAAAGGCATATAGGTATTTGAAGGACATATTAAAGGATATTAGTTGATAGAATAGAATAACCCTGAAATTTCAGTGGATTAACAATAGGGGTTTTGTTGTTGTTGTTGTTTGTATTGTTTTGTTTTTCTATTTCTCACTCACATAAAATCCAGCTGGGCATGGTGGGAAAGGGAGCTGCAGGGTCTGTCCCACTCATGACCCTGGATGGACAGGTGCAGTATCACCCTCAACCTGCAGCTTGTAAGGTGACTAGTATTTAATATCCAGCTGGCACGTAGGGAAGAATGTGAGAGCCTTCCATAAGAGGTTGTCATGAAATTGATGACATCACTACTCTTGTATTCCATTGGCTGTAAGTCAACCCCATGGTTATCCCTAACTGCAAAGTAGCCTGAGAAATGTAATCTAGCTATGTGGCTGGGAAGAAAATGACATGGGTTTAGACACTTTGTGTTACAGAAAGATAGAGTAAATGGTTGCTGTTTTTGCCTGCCAATAAGCCACTTGATCTTTCTCTGGTTTGAGTAACCTGATTTTATTTGAAATGCCACAGTAAAAGTCTATATGCTTTGGCAGGGGTGGGGCGCTTAAGGTGTCACATTATTTAATCAAGCAATTAGAGCCAATTATATTTTAGCCTAAATTTTATTGGAACTACTGGGAATTACAAGTTGGTTATACACACGGAGCTGGTGGTGACCATCTCCACCACCACTTGTGGAGTGAACACCTGATTCAGAAGGAAGCCAAGAGAAATGAAAGAAGAACAAAGCAAGATGAAAGGAAGAGAATCCTGTTGACATTGTCTGAGCTGCTGGATCTAGTTGTGCCTGTAAACAACTCTGTTTGAACTTTAAAATTATGTGAACCAATAAATTCCCTTTCTTTAAATTAAAACAATTTGAAATAGTTTTCTGTCATTATCAACAAAGAGTTCTTTTTTTTTTTTTAAGATTTTATTTATTTGACAAAGAGAAATCAGAAGTAGGCAGAGAGGCAGGCAGAGGTGGGGGGGGGAGCAGGCTCCCCACTGAGCAGAGAGTCCGATGCGGGGCTCGATCCCAGGACCCTGAGATCATGACCTGAGCCGAAGGCAGAGGCTTAAACCACTGAGCCACCCAGGCGCCCCTCAAAAAAGAGTTCTTAATAATATAAGGAATGATTGGAGCAAGGATCCAGATAGAGAATTGAGCAAAAACCCAAAACATTTATTGGGTCAAAGTAGCTTGTGGTCAGATTGGATTCAAGATCATACTCTATTTCTAAAACATCAATGGCATGAGAACCCAGAACTGCACAACAGGGCAGATGGCTAGTCGGAGACACAAAAAGGACCAATTGGACCTAGTTAGCTTGTGCTCGTATGAACACCTGGTGATAAATTCATTCCACACACATGGAATCAGAACATTCTGACACCTCTCACTTACGAAGGCACTGTTTAGGGACTGTGTGTTTATACCGAGAGAAGTTAATTTGCCAACCACCATAATCTACACACTCTACTACATCTAATAGTATCTGGTCAGAGTGATTTAAATCTTAAATTACACTCTGACTGACAAGAGCTATTCCAGATGCCAAGGAAAAGCAATTAAAAAAACCCAACTGTTTAGTCTCCATGTATAACAAGGGAAGAATGCCCATGCATAATTGAAATGGCAACTGACCATGCTAGGTATCATGGTTTTTACTGTACTTTTTTTTTTTTAACGACACAATGAACAACAAATTAGTCATTGTTTTCATCTTCAACATGACATTATTTAGGCTGCTAATCCATTGGTGCCCTTCTGATGACACTTAATCAGGCTTTATTTTCTATACATCAAACTTCCATTTGCCGCGGTAGTGCTATAATTATGCTGTTGCATAGATCATTTATCAGCTGGAGTCTCCATGGTCTGCAAATATTAATATGATGCGGTCACTGTGTTAAGCTCTGTTTTGCCTTTTCTTATGGCCTCTTGTTCATTTCATATTACAAATTTGTACCAGGGTCAAATTCAATTAGTTTTTGAAACAGGGATACTCATTATGATTCATAAATTAAATCTCACCTGCTATTACTCAATGGAAAATATGCTTTACTATTTGGAAGGAGCTCGGGCTTCTTTTACTTGATTCCTTTTATTAAAAATATCAAGTTAACACGTTTCGAACAGCAATTTTTTTTTCAACAGGTTCGTCTTCAATTCAAGCTCCTGTCGAAAGAATTTCCACTCACAGAAAATGCAGAGGCTTTTTCTATCCCACAAGTGGTTTCTCAAGTCTCTGAGACTAATCAAGTTATGAAATTAAAGATGCATTCCCCTCATTAATTCATTCAACAAATTTTGTTAAGTAAGTAGTGTGTGCGAGGCATGTGTTGCATGCTGAGAAGGGAGTCAGAAACAAAGCAAACATTGTTCCTACCGAGATAATGGTGGAAAGGCCCTAGGAATGTTCCCCAAGAGGAAATGGTTTATATAAATATTCTTGAGGGCCACCTGGGTGGCTCAGTCAGTTAAATGTCTGCCTTCAGCTCAGGTCATGATCCCAGGGTCCTGGGATTGAGCCCCCTGTGTCGGGCTCTCTGCTCCATGGAGAGTCTGCTTCTCCCTCACTCTCTGCCTGTTGCTCTGCCTACTAGAGCTCTCTATTTGTCTATCAAATAATTAAATAAAATCTCAAAATATATATATATATTCTTGAGAATAAGGAAATCATACTTAATTCACAGAATAAGAAAGGTCTAATGGGACAGTTCCATGCTCGTAACGCAGTGCATGTTTCCCTCTTTCAACGTCAATTTTATATCATTTTGTGCACCCGGTGCATTATCAAATTTGACATGTTTGCAGTGTCACTTGCTAATGTTGAAGCATAATTCGTCAAGTTATTCCTTACAGCGAACACAAAGCCTGCACCTACTGTTTGCTAAGGGAGAAGCAAGGGAAAGAGAAGGCACGATTCCACTGTTGTGAATGTACCCTCCCCATTAAAAAAGAAAAATAGCAAAAAGAAAAACCTGTAGAGTCAGCATGTTTTTCAGGAAGCTTTGTTCATTGAACAGAACTGTCTTTTCAAATTATCAACAAATCATTTGATCATTTTTTTCTCTTGTGGAGGCATTCAAGAGATTGCCTTGAAAACTCATCCGAGAATACCAGATTTTTCTGAAAAATTCCTATCAGGGGAAAGATGACATATTAATAATCTCTGGAAAGAACAGAATGCTCCACGTCGCCATTCTGCTCATGTCTGTGCGTTGAAGCAGCAAGCCCTGTCAAAGGAGAGCACCAATTTCCTGAGGTTGTTGTGGGAGACATTAAAAGCCAGATTTAGGATATTTTCAAGGAAACGCTACTGGAAGAATTAGTGGGTTTCCTTCCAAATTACTACCTACCGATAATATTGTCTCCTTTCGTCCAGCTGTTCCTGAGACAATGTCAAAACTAGAGCATGAAGGGCAAACGAAGAGGAGATTCATATAAAATAATATTTTTCTTATGTCAGCCGGAGGTACAACCTGGCAACGGACAGGTACCTCAATGTAACTTTGGTTGGCTTAGCTGAAAAAATATTACGCAGAGAATACAATACTTCAAAACGCAGGATTTCTTCTCTCACTGCGTTCGTTCTTGAGTCCGGCAGTGACAGCTCACTTCTGGAAAGCAAAAACATCCATGGAGGGTAAAAGTTGTATTTTGTTCATCCTGCATCCACCCATCCTCACTTCTGGGACCAGGGTTTTCTTCTCAGAGCCCCACGGTCCTGTCTGACATCGTTTCCTTCCTGTTGAGTCAGCGAGACTAACAGCTCAGGACTGAGTGGGTACCCCAGGCCTGGGGACAGAGTATACAATACTCGCTGGTCCCTGGGACCCTGGGCACATGGCCCAAGCCGGCATTGGAGAGCTTCCAACTTAGGACTTCAACTGGAGCTCTTGGGAAAGAGCATTTGTCTTCCCACTGGGGTTTCCAAGAAAGTGAGGTTTTTGAATTGAGAGGTCATTGCATTACCACATGGAGTCTGCTCGTCTCAGAACAAAGCTAATACAGTGGAGGGCACAGTTCAGAGATGGAGAGAGAAACCTTGATCTCAAGCCTGACCTAACACATGTCTGGACTTTTCATTTACTTCAATGAATAACTATGCTACTTAACTAATTCTTTTTTTACTTTTTAAGCCAGATTGAAACAATTTTCTATCTTTCTGCCATTTGCAACTGAGTCCTGAAAAATACTCTCTAGCTATCTTCTATCTATCTGGCACAGTCAAATAAGAGATAAACTTAAAGTCTGATTAAAGAGGGACGGCTTATGGAGGCTAGCTGCCTCCTGTCCAAATTCCAAGGCCACCACCTACGATGTAACAACGGATTTAATCACTCCGAATTTTAGATCCCCCATGAAAAAAGCAGAGACACCAGAATCTTACCTTGCATAATCTATGAGCATTTAACTCAGCGAGAGAAGCTGAGTTGCCCATTTTAATCCATGTAAACAGCCCCCCCTGGAATTCAGCCAAGGGGCACCATTTATATATAGACTACAACGGGAGGAGTGTTGAAAGCAGGAAGTGCATAATGGGGCCGACTTAAAGATGCATAAGGTCACCTAGATCCGTACACTCACAAATATTTTCCTTTGTGTGACTGCCATAATGTCAGACCTAGAAGCAATCCAGATGATCACATCATTTAACTACTTCCTTATACAAAAGAGAAAAAGATCAAGAAAGGGGAAGAGAGAAGTTATGCTCCTTTGGGTAGTTACTAGCAGAGAGAAGCCCAGGTTTCAAGTTCCCTGCCCCTTTAGAATGTCTTTCTATTATAGCCCTTCATTTGCAACAACTGGGGAAACAATAGTGTTGTGCTGAAAACCCAGATCTGAGCAGCTCTGTTTTAGAATGCTACCAGCTGGTTTGCTTATTTCTAGAGTCAAAAAAAAAAAAAAAAAAAAAAAAAAAACCAGGAAAAATGAAAGATGTTGGACTAACCTTTTGCAGGTGAGGTTGAGTGTCAGTTGCTACGCAACCCAACCGGGAGGATTTACAATCTGCAGGAGCTGAGTGGGAAGCGACTGCATCTGACTGGAAATTGAGGTCTGAGTGAATAATACAAGTGGGGTGGGTGGAAACAACCACAGCCAAGTCTGCCTTTGGTGCATATATCTATAATGGAATATGAATGGTTAAAAAAAATTAGATTTTCAGAGTTTGGGAGCCACTTGTTTAGCTAAAATATTTCGATAATTGTTCTTATTTTCTTTTTAAATTGAAGAGGTAGACACAGCCCACCACCTCTAAGAATTATATTATCTTTGTAAAACCACCATTTTTCCTTTTTGAAATTCAATCCAATATGAAGATTGAAAGTAGGGCTGACATAATCCCAAAGCAGTGGCCTGGGTGTTTTCTTCTTAAAACCAACAAGCTAACATTTCACAGCTCAACAAAAGACACGTGTCAAATCCATTTTGGTGACTCGAACAATGAAGAGGTAGAATTTTACAGTCTTATTTTTTAATTTTTTTTTAGGCTTTACTTATTTATTTATTTATTTACTTATTTATAGAGCGTGAGTCGGGGGAGGAGCACAGGGAGAGAGAATCTCAAACAGATTCTGCACTGAGTGCAGAGCCCAGGGCTGGGCTGGATCCCACCATCCTAAGATCATGACTGGAATTGAAATTGAGAGTTGGATGCTTAATTGAGCCACCCAGGCTCCCCAGATTTTACAACTTTAAATGATTATCTGATACACACAAGTAAATTTAGGTATTACTGAAAAAGAGCATTTAAAAAATTCTTAATACAGGGGTACCTGGGTGGCTCAGTGGGTTAAAGCCTCTGCCTTCAGCTCAGGTCATGATCTCAGAGTCTTGGGATGGAGCCCCGCATCGGGCTCTCTGCTCAGTGGGGAGCCTGCTTCCTCCCTCTCTCTCTCTGCCTGCCTCTCTGCCTACTTGTGATCTCTGTCTGTCAAATAAATAAATAAAATCTTTAAAAAAAAATTCTTAATACAGATATTTGGACAGTCAGCCACCTATTAAATTTGGAAATATGCAAATGCCATCATTTTCTACCATCTTCTTTTCATGTTTCCCTTAGTCTCTTGTAATTTCTCTTCCTTGAGAAGTACCTGGAGTTCTTTATAACATTGTTAGTGTTCCAAAACCCCAGTGTCCTTCCCCTACTTTGTTTCCTTTCTCAAATTGAAGAGCCTCATCAATTGAGATTTGCTTTTCTCTAACATTACTTCAAAATGTATCTGTAGCAAATCTAATTCTCACAAGAATGTGATCTCATTTTAGGATCTCACTGAAAGAGCAAACAATCAAGAGGCAAAAATCTAACTCTTGAGAAGATGTCAGGTGCTTCCTCCCTGTCTCTCATCTCTACTCCTAATGTAGGGGACTTGACTCTCATAGACCAGATATCCTAAAAATCCCTTCTTCTACAAAATGTCTAAATCTCTGACC
>NC_137896.1:7321749-7446509 GCF_963455335.1 Martes martes
AAGTGATTTTTTTTTAGAGGGGGGAAGGGGCAGAGAGAGAAGGAGAGCGAAAAATCTCAGGCAGATTCCCCACTGAGCACAGAGCCCAATGCAGGGCTCAATCCCATGACCCAACCCTGAGATCATGAACTGAATTGAAGTCAAGAGTCAGACACTTAACTGATTGAGCCACCGAGGCACCCCCAAAAGTGATTTTTTTAACCCACATAATTCCAGTTGTGATGTGAAAATGGATGCTATTAAGAACAACAGCTTAACTCTAGAATGTTTTATCAAACACATGAATTAATATATATACAGTCACATATATAATAACTAATAACTAATTGTGCAATAATAATACTATTGATAATGGCTTTATTACATATCAGGCACTGCTCTAAGCTTTTTCACATTTCATATCCTTTCATATATACAACCCAATTATGAGATAGATAAATTTACTGTTTCATCTTACAGTTTTGGGAATTACGGCTAATAAGAAAATGTAATTAGAGATGTAAGAGTTAGAAAAAAAAATAAAGAGTTCCTATTTTTGTATGACACATTTATATATCTGGGAAACTTAAACCAATCAGTGGAAAATTATACAAACAATAAAACAATCTAATAAAGTGGGGGGTGTAAATAAACCAATTGTCTTTACACAGATCCCAAAAAATGAGGTGTCGAAGACATAGTGGAAGGAAGGGAAATAAAAATGAACAAATGAGGGGCGCCTGGGTGGCTCAGTGGGTTAAGCCACTGCCTTCGGCTCAGGTCATGATCCCAGGGTCCTGGGATCGAGCCCCACATCGGGCTCTCTGCTCAGCAGGGAGCCTGCTTCCCTCTCACTCTCTCTGCTTGCCTCTCTGCCTACTTGTGATCTCTCTCTGTCAAATAAATAAATAAAATCTTTTAAAAAAATGAACAAATGAGTAAAATACTTAGATGCACACTTGAAAAGAATGGTTTAGGAATTATGAAGAAAACTATAAATTACTCCTGAGAGACCCCCCAAATTAATAGGGATAAAAGGAAAGGCATGGTATCACATGAAGATATGACATCATAAAAATGTCAGTTCTCCGTAACTTAACTTATAAATTTGACATTATCCTAGTAAAAGTACAAAAGGATTTTTTGAGCTAGACAAGTTTATTATGAAGTGTATTTGGCAGAACAAAAAAATCAAGATAATCCTAAAAAAGTAAGAATAAAGGTGGAGAACAGCTAGCCCTCCCAGGTACTGATACATAAATAAAGCCTCAAAAATTAAAATGAGGTAATGCTGGCACACAGATGGACATGGAGAACAATGGATCAGAAGAGAAATCTAGAGAGAGACACAGTTGTAGATGCAAATTTCGTATGCCGTAAATTCAGAATTGCAACACGCCATTGGGCAGAAAGGGACATTAATAAAGGATGTTTGAATAATTGGATTGCTCTATGGAAAAAGATAAAACTGAATATAATTCCCACACAGTACACAATAATTTCCAAATAATTAAAGATTTAGATGTAAAGAAAAAAATGAAATAATACAAATAATTTAAAAAATTGATGAATCCCTCTGTCACTTGCGTTTGCTGAAAGCCTTCCTAATGGTAACTCAAAATCCAGAAGCAATCTAGGAAAGGGCTGATGGATTTGACTACTTAAAAATAAACTTTTGCACCATAAACAGAGTAAAAATGTAAATGACAAAACAGGGAAGAGGCATTTGCAATGGATACGAAAGGATTAATATCCCGAAGACATAAAGAGCTTCTAAAAAAAAAAAAGAAAAAAGTTCAACACTTCTGTTAGAAAAATTAGCGATGAATATGAACAGATGGCTCAGAGCAGAAAATGCAAATAGATCTTCAACAGAAGAAAAGGTGCTCAACCTTGGCACACAGGAAGTGAGTAAAATCCCACACAGCATGGGAAAGAAAGCATCCCCAGTGGCCCCGTGACTCCCTCCTGCTCCTCCTGGGGTTAACTCCAGTCCCCCTCTTTTCAACATTCCAACACTTTTACCAGGATCCATTTGGTTTCTCTAGATTGCTCGTCATTAACAAACCCCTGGGATTTATTAATGTGTGGGGCAGGGTTAGGTGGAAAATGGAAGCCGAGTTTCTTAGAAGGGAAGTCAGCTTCTGCTTGACCAACAGAGCTCAAAAAGCCCCAAACTCGGCTTCCTCAGCTGACCTGGGCTGCACACATTCTCACTGAAGCGTGTTCCAATGTGGGTGTGAGAGAGAGCTTCATACGATGTATCTGATGGCATGGGATCCCTCCAGGGAAGCACACTGGGTCTTTGCCTCATTTTATTGAACTATTAGTAGAGTCTGATGGTAGGTGTGATCTATGATCTGCCTGAGTCACCTCTGACAATCTAATATTTTGCAGTGAAGTAGTCACTATTGTTCACCTATGAGGCTGCCAAAAATAATCTGTTGGTGTACCTTGTGGGGAAAGAAGCATGTTTATACATTGCTGCTGGGAAAACAAAATAATATGTGGAATTTAGCAATGTACAGAACCATCACAGAAGCGTCTACTCTTTGATCTAGCGCTCCCCCTTCCAGGAATCAATCCTAAAGATATACCAGCAAAGGTCAAAACAAGTAAGACCAAAAACAAACAAACAAACGAAAAACCCCACAAAACTCGTATATGCATAAGGCCATTAATTGCAGCCCTGTTTGAAATAAGCAAAAGATCAGAAACAATGCCAGTGCCATCTGTAGAGAAGTGGTTCACAAGCAACAGAACATCCACACAATAAAGTGCCATGCAACCGTTAAAAAAAACAAGGAATACCTTAATATTAATATACTGTTGTGGAGTGGTTTCCAGAAAATACTGCTAAAACAAGGTATAGAATAGTATATAAAGTATCTACATTTTCATCTAAGAAACGAGAGACATACAAATGTATACATACATCTGCTTAGATCATAAATAAAAAATGGAAGAATAAACCAAAAATGTTAAAAATAAAATGTTAAACATAAGGCAAAGGAGAAAAAAGGCTGAAGAGAAGGGATAGAAGCTAATGTTCTCTGGATATTTCTGGATTTATTGATTTAACCTTTACATAGTTCTAAAACAAAAATAAAATGAATTGTTTAAAAACAACAGAAACTCATAAGATGAAAGCAAAATAAAACAAAGCAATCTAATGGGTATTGACTGATGGTTTACCCACAGATGGGAATTTTTTTTTTAAATTTAGTTGAGAGAGAGAGAGAGGATGCACCAGTACAAAGGGCAAAGGGAGAAGGTGAATGAGAATCCCAAGCCCACTGACCTGAATGAGGAACTCAACACGGGGCTCGATCTCACAACCCTGAGATCATGACCTGAGCCGAAACCAAGAATTGGATGCTCAACCAATTATGTCACCCAGGAGTCCCAGGCAGAAATTGTATGAAGTGACCTACAGCACAGTAATCTGACTGCATATCCTTGATAGGATATATTAAAAGGAGAAAGCTATTTTACTAATAAGAGTGGCATTATTTTTCTCACACACGCAGACACACACATAAATATATACATGATTAATCACATATATGGAAATGATAATAGCAGTATTATTCTGATACACACATTCATAAATATGATTAAAAAGCAAATAGGTAATTATGTTAATTACTAGCCAAGATTTTTAAGCACCGAAGTAAAGAGATTCAAATAAAAAAATCAAAGAAATGGAGTAGAAATCTTGTAAGCATAGATTTAAATTGGTAACAGGAGAAACTCTTAGGTTTTTTTGTTTTAAGATTTTATTCATCTGTCAGAGAGAGGGAGGGAGGGAGGAAAGGAGCACAAGCAGGGTGAGCGGCAAGCAGAGGGAGAAGCAGGTTCCCCACTGAGCAGGGAGGCCAATGCGGGGCTCCATCCCAGGACCCCGAGATCATGACCTGGGCCAAAGGCAGATACTTAACCAATTTAGCCACCCAGGCTACCTGAGAAACTCATAGTTCACCTGTCCTTGAAAAAGAAGCATATGTCTGAACACTGAAAAGAGACTTCATACAACAAAATTAATCTGCACCTAGACTATGCTTCTCACATGCCATGTTCTTCTTACAAGAACCAAACGGCTCTTGGAAGAAATGGCAGATTCTATGTCTGAGGCAGGCAAAGGACAGCAGGAGTTCTAGAAGCATCTCACAGAAAGCTGTGAGTGACCCCTGAAATTGTCAAGAGGTCTCGGAAGCAAACTGAAGAAGCACCCTTGATCAAAGATAAAAAGAGTTAGGTCTCAAGAAAAGAAAAGGGGAAAAGAAAGAAAAAATAAACTGGGCAGAAAAACAAATGTGTTAAAAAGACATTCATAACACTACCAAAGATTAATACCAAAACCAACCAAACAAAAGAAGTCCTTCCTGGTGCCCTTGTAGAACTCTAGTAAATATGGGGGGAAACCAAGCATTGTTCCCGTCAGATCTGCATGAGCCACACCTCGGGGTGACTGTATGTTAGTTAGGTCAGGGGAAGGTTCCAGCACGGAGGGTTTCAGGTAATACACGGAGAAGGACTGGTAGGACGAGGCAATTTACCATTTGCAATGCATATTGAAATAATCAGTCAAAGATGGCTGAAGCCATTAGGTGGAAAGACAGTATGGAACTCTCTAATGGATGGGTTGAGCTCAAAGCACTGGACCCCTCCAGTCAGTCATGACATCACACAGACAGCACTAGACGTCTTATACCTCTTGACAAGATGTAAGAGGAAGCACACAGCAGCACCTCCACCCATGACGTATTCCTGGGGTAGCAGGGAAGGAACTGGACCCAACTTTTAAAACGATAAATGACAGAGTGACTTCTCACGTGATACCACAGGGTGCGACCAACAAAATGCACATGGCAGCTTTATGGAACAGTCTGGTTTCTCCAACAAGTAAGTGGCAGGAGAAGGAAGAAAGTTGAAGGTGAACTTTTATCAGTCAAGGTCACTGTGTGGGCTTTGTTTGGGTCCTGATTTGAAAGAAGGAGAAATTATCTAAAAAAGAAAATGTGTATGATATCATCAGGAAAATTTAAACACTGATGGAAAGTTTATAAAGTTAAAAAGTTATGGTTCTTTTGTGTGTATGATGATGGTGTTATGGTTATATTAAAATTTAGAGGCACCTACAGAATGCGGACCGATGAAAAGAATATGATACCCAGGATTGGTCTCAAAACAATCCAGTAGCTGAAGAGTAAGGGGGGAAAAACATTTAGATGAAAATCATGCTTGGCCATGGATTGAAAATTGCTGAAACTGGTTGATAGGTGGTTGGGAGTTGATTACATGATGCTCTGTACTTTTGTTCGTGTTTGAAATGTTCCATTATATGTTCCTATATACACACACACACATAGAAACAGGCACAAAGTGTTAACTACCTCGCCCATAGTCACATAGCTAGTAAATGATAGAGCTATTAAACACTGCATAAATGAAAGTGTGTTAAAATTACGAAAAACTTGAGAGAGGAATTATGTTTCATCTTTTTAAAAATCTTCAGGTCTTAAGAGAGTACTTAACATGTAGTTAACCAAAAAGCTTTACTGCATGAAATATTGTTAATATTTTAAATTATTTATGCCCCATTTTGTTTCACAAATGATTTAGAATATATGAGTGAGTAAAGTCAATATGCAAAGCAGTGTTATGAAATTTGGACCTTTATTTAGATGTGATAGCCAAATTTTGGTTGGATATTCATGAAACCAATATCTTGAAAACACAAACTCTATTATTCAATTTTTTCTAACACTGGCATTCAATAATATAATACAGATCTACTGTTTATTCAGCTTTTTAATATATCTGAATTTAATAATTTATTTAGGAAAGTGTTTTGCTGAATAAAGTACAGAGCCCTGATGAAGAAAAGCTATAGTGGTCCAAAGCTATTATCTTTCATCATGCAGTCATTTATTCTACAAACTCTGTTGAGCACCTACTGTATACCAGGTGTTCTTCTATGTTTGTATTTAAAACCAGAGTCACAATTGAGAAAAATCCAATATGTAAGTTAATCCATTTCTTTGAGATTCTAATTCCCCTAAACTTGATAAGAAATCCTACATATTCTGTACCCAAACTCCAACTTCCTCATCAAAGGGTCACACCAAGACCTGCCTCCTCCAGGGAGCTTGGCTGAACTGTCTCAATCTAAGTTCTTCAAACTTAGTGCAGGATACCTTCCATATGTTAGCTTCCTGATTCCTCACCATGTGGATTCCCTGTCACTACACGTAAGTCCATGAAGATAGAGCCTGTCTTTCATGTTTCCACTTCCTACAGCACATAGGATAATGCCTTGCGTATGGCAGAACCTCTGAGATTAGGGATATATTCTTCAATCACTGAAAAAATTAAAGGCAGTAACATGAATCTTACGAAGGATTTACTTCTGGACTCTCAGTTCTATATTTCAACGACCTATATGACTAACCTTAGAGCACCATCAAGCTATCTTAATGTTATAGTTTTATAGTAAGTTTTAAAATCAGGATATGTGAGTCTTCCAATTCGTTGTTGTTGTTGTTGTTGTTGTTTTAAGATTATTTTGGTTGTTCCACATCCCTTCAATTTCCATAGGAATTTTTGGATCAGCATTTCAATGTCTGCAAAGAAGCTAGCTGGGATTTTTATTGTGAAGGCACCGAATCTATAGATTAATTTGGGAAATACTATCATCTTAATTTTCTGTCTTCCAATTCATGAACGAAAAATATTTTTCCATTCATTTAGGTCTTCTTTAATTTCTGTCAACAATGTTCTATAGTTTTCAAAGTATAAGTTTTAGCCTTTTTTTCTCAAATTAGTTCTTAAATATTTTACTCTTTTTAATGCTGTTGTAAGTGGAATTACTTTCTTAATTTCCTCTTTGGATTTTTTATTGCTAGTATATAGAAATATAATGGGTTTTTGTGTATTGATCCTGCCCCCTGCAACTTTACTGAGCCTGTTTGCTAATTCTAATGGTTCACTAGTGGATTTTTTAGAATGGTCTCTGTGTAAGATCATGTCACCATGGCCTTTGAACAGGCTGTTTCCTTTGTCAAAAACATTTTCTTCCTCCTAACGGGGTCAACTCATTCTTTTCCTTCAGATCTCACACTGAAAGTCACCTCCTGGAGATATCTTTTCCTGATCACTCAGCAAGCATCAAGATGACCAACACTGCTACTTTGTCACAGTCCCCTGATTCTGTCTTACATGGCATAATAAACAGAACTTGTATGTTTATTATGAAAGTACAAAAGGAAACAGAAAAGTAGGGAGAATATTATGATGGAGCCCCATATACTTACCAACATGATTTAATATTTGCCACGTTTTCTTTATTTACTTTTAAACTATTTTTACTTTTAAACTTTAAAGCATATTTACAACTACTTTGACATCTTACCCTAGATACTTCAGTATGAATCTCAAACAACTAAGAACACTTCCCTATATAACCACAATATTGATGTAGAGACACACACAAAAGCATTTCCTTACTCTCATCTAATACCCAGGCCATATTCAAATTTCTCCAATTGTTTCAAAGTCATCTTTTTCTTTTAACTGATATGTTACAACTTGGATCAAATTAAGGCCCACAAATTGCATTTTATTACATCACTTGAAATCTAGAACAGAACCCCCTCTTCTCCTTTTTAAAATAACATTGAAGAGACTGGATCAGTTGTTCCATAATTATTTTTTATATTTGCTTACTTGATTTTGGTTTCAGTCTTGAGCTGTCAGCTCCAGGAGAGCATTGTCTTTGTCTTGTTCCTTGATGAGTCCACAGTGCCCAGAACGTAGCTGATACTCAATAAATATTTCTTAAGCGAGTGAGTGAGTGAATGAATGAATTTCCATGATAGGAGCGTGGAGAAAGTGCTATGAGAACACTAAGGGTCCTTCTTATATAAGTCCCCTTTTAAGACCCCAAAGGAACTGCAGAACACAGAATACAGAGACTATAGATTTTAAAATTTACCCTGCTTCGAAGGAGAAGCATCTTTCTTTGAAACGTCCTCATCGACAATAGGCATACATCTGGATCCCTATTTAATTAGAAGATGAGCCATGGTATTAAATTTTAGGGTCACCTTCTTCTTTGATACTCAATTGGTCTTTTCATCTTTTTCAAACCTCTCCTACTTTTGTATTCATCTTCCAAGAGAGAGAATTAAAATTCCAGCTTTGTGATATGGACACAAATCTTCTGGCTTTAGAATAAACCCTTTGGTTTCCAAGGTTCACAAGTATAATACTGAGTCAATATGGGGGTCGGGGGGGAGAGGCATGACTTCTAGCTACAGTTTTCCTGCTGGAACTTCAATGATCTCTGTCTTTAGTTTAGACGTGACTAATGTAAACTGGCTCCTATGGCATTTAAGAAGAATTTAAAGTCTGAATGCACTCACATTACTTTACAAGCTCTACAGGCTCACACCTCCTGACAGAGCCCATTACCCCTAACATTAAAATTTAATACAGGCATTTCTTCTCTTTCTAATTTGATGTTTAAAAATGTAGGCACTCTTATATTCAAGCTCTTTTTAAACAATCCTTTCTAGTTTCAAAATGCTTTCTGTGAATCCTGGAATTTCTTTTTTTTTCCTTTAAAATACTGAGGTCAGTCACTGGTACCTTTCAATTTTGTCATCAAGAATAAAATGCAAGGGCCCTGTCATAATTTTCAGTGTAAGGTGCACACAGAGTTGAATTTTAGGAACCTCTTCTGAAGGAAAGCATTGAATAGGAGAAGGGAAGGGAATGGAAAGTGGCTTAATAATGCTCTTTCCTAAGGCTCGATATAGTGGTTGTAGTTTGATTACTCTAGTAGTGACTCCAAAAAAGAAAACACTGGAAATGTGAATGATTTTTGATGTCAATGATCTTCCCAACTCCATCCCCAAGAGACAAACATTTTTGACTATTGTTTGGTTGATTTTTACTTCCCACCACCTATTCTGTTTTCTAGTAATATTATTTGCAACCTGTAATAGCCCCCCTTTTTTTTTGTCCTGTGGAAAGAAGTTCTCCTTAATTTAGTCAATACAGTTTATGTAAGATTGAATCTACATGCTTTGCTCCAGCAGTAATCATATGACTCAGGAACCTACACAAGCCAAACCACTAAGACACAACCTTAAGATTTTGATGGAACCATTAATTTAAGAAAATGTATAGGGGGGCAGCTATTCTAATACGATATACATATATATCTAGGGCTACTGGAGGCCATTTTGCTACAGTGCCTCAGGAACGTGACTAAAGCTAAAATAGAAGAAAGCAAAGAGAAGAGATAACAACAGATGTCTAATGACAAAGTCTGAGCACCTGGATTCATCCATACCTGAAGATTACCCTGAACTTTTCTGTTACACCGGCCAATAAATTATTATTGTAGTTTGAGTCATATTTTATCTTTTAGAACTTCTAGCAGAGTCAAATATATATAGGACAGTTGTCTGATTATCCCTGGCCCAGCTTTGGGCTCCCAGGAATAGGTCAGGCAATTCTCACGTTAAGGGCACTAAGCAAGTATCTTCATGGTGTTCATCCAGAGCCAAGAGATTTCTTAAGAAGATCCATCAATAGTCTAGTCTTTTTAGAAAGATGCACTCTTATAAAGAGATCTAACAGGACACTGTCTATTTTCCTTTTGTGGTGCATTCTTAGTGGACATTTGAAAGGAAATAATAAGTCTAGAAGTAGTTTTCAATGAATCTAGTCCATAACCAATTCTTCAATGCTATTTATTTTCTTGGCCTTATTTTTTATTTTCATTTTTTTGCTGAATTTCTGCTGTAGGTTCAAGTCTACTTTGCCAGAACACAAGATTGGATATTGATTTAGCACCAGACAGGAGAGCCAGCTTTTTGCCAGCATGGCCAAAGGACCATCTGTGGCAAATGAAATCTGATTACTTTGCACAAAGTCCTCTGGACCCCAGTTACGGACAAGGTACAGAGTCTGTGAGGGTGAAAATGAATCTAGAGGCTCATCTCTCCTTAAATCACCCACATTCTTCAGACAATGAGGAAAAGAGGAAAAGCCCACCTCCAGATGACAAATGATCAACACTGCTTGCTTGCTAAGTAAGGCTGACTAATCTATTACCTCTGAAATGATTTCAAGGTGTTACAGAATGAGCTTGCCTATATTTCACTTTTGCTGGGACATAAGGCAATAAATTCTAAGCATGCCTCATTGCCCTGTAATAAGTTACTCACATCATCTTCACTCCAGCTGATTACTGATCAAATCATCAGGAGCCAACGATCGAGACTGCAAGCACATTTCTGCCAAAGCACATGTACTGCAAAATGTTTTTGTAGTGGGAAGATTCAAGGAAATACACAGCTGGAAGTTTCTGAACTCTGATTTCAGTCGAATAACCACACTTGTCTTATTCAATCACAACACCTTATTTGCAACCTGTGTAATTTGCATGCACTTATTTATTTCTAAAGAACCCAGGAACATTCATGTTTTAACCTCATTGATCGCTGTAAGGATCCTAAGTGGAGAAAGGACAGGACTGACTGCTAACCTGAATCAAATCATCATGTTTTGCAAATTGAAGACCTCACAGCACAAAAAGTTGGATTAGTTTGCCCCAGGGCACTCACACACAAAATATAAATTATCAAGACTATATTGATTCTCTCCTTCAGCATTGAGTCTCAAAGACTCAAAGTAGAAAAAGAAGTTACCTTGTTGGTCATGGGGGTAATTACCAAGCAACCCCTCTCCCTTCACACCGCTTACTAATGTTTTGCTCGGGGACTTATCAACATTGTTGCTCAACACAACACACAGGATTTCTCCTTAGCCATGTGCCTCTATCCACGTTACACTTGGAGGTGGAAAAATGAATGTCTGAGGACCCCTTGTCCCCCAGAACCTGCTCATCTGACGGGAGAGACATACAGTCAAACATATCAAGGTTGGGGTACTGTCTTCTTACTTAGTTAATAAACAAAAAAATATTTTAAAAGCCAAATGAATAAATAGCTTGCAATTCCCATGTACTCACTGAAGCTATTTTGTGAACAAAATTGGTATGGAACCTACATCGCCATTCTTTGTCCCCATGTAAATGTATACACACCTGTGTAGGCTTTTCTGTTTATCTTCTAAATGGAATCCTATGACATAATGTACACAGTGACCTGGTTTTTGTTTGGTTGGTTTTGGATTAGTAAAATCATAGATATGCTTTTAAACATATATGGAGAAATCTACCTTTTAAAACAACTACATAGCCCATTTGGAGATACAGCACATTTTATCCAACTTTCCCATAATTGGTAGACATCCAGGTTATTTTGCTTTTCCTTCAGTAATTTTTCTCCTCCTTTCTCTTCCCCTCATCCTCTTCTTCTGATTCTTCTTTTTTACTGTGGCTACCTCCAAAGCGACGTGCAAGAAACACACGTAGATTGCACTGTTACTTCCGCTGAAGTTTCCTCATTTCTGTAGAAAAGATTCATAAAAGCGGGATTTCCAGGACAAGAGGTATGCTTGAAATTTTAATGTCAATATATACAGTTATTTCATCTGCAGTAGTTTTGTAAAAATATTCACATTATAGTCTACTTGTTTATATTTATATCTCTTTTATTGAGTTACTTTTATAATAATAGGGGCCTGCTGCAACAGTCCCGTGATTTTTCAAATTATGTTTAGCATTCCGGCAAATACATTAGCACTTAACTTGAGCCCTGATGCTGCTTGAAAAGCTTTATTTCTGTCAACTCATCTAAATAACAATCTATGTGCCATTCGTGACGAGTTTACAAAGAGGGAAACCGAGGCAGAGATAGGCTTAGTAATTTCCTGATGGTTGCACAGTTCCCAAGGGCAAGAGGTAGGATTTGAAAACAGCTGAAGCCCACAGGACTGTCCCTGGGCTACGCTGGGCTTCAGTAAGCACAGAAAGGGCTAGGAACTAGAAGGCAGACAGCCTTCGTTCAGCCATTGACCCTTCCTGCTTACTGGTCTCAGAGCCTTGAGAAATTACCTGTTATCTCCGGACTCCGTCTTCTCATCTTTAAAGTGGGTCTAATGTCAACCTCTTGGGAGGGCTGTCGTGAGAACTGAATGAGGACATGTTTGTCGTGGGTACAGCACACAGCTGCCTAAGCCTTTGTTTCTCTTGCCCCCTCTTCCCCTTTCCTTTCCTTCATGAGTTCCTTTCATTCTTTCTCTGTCTCTCCAGTCCCTGGCATGCAATATTCCAAAAACCTGTTATTCTCTTCTTTCTGTGCCCTGTTTGCATCTCCTGCTCTCAACCTACTGCTTTGTCACATCAAAGGCATTAATAATTGAAGGTTGAATTCAGCAAACTGGTTTTGCATTCAAGTCACTTGCCAAATGTTTAGAAGTACGTATTTACGTACATACATACATGAACAGAGAAGCCCACGCCCTAACAATTGAGAACTGATTTAGTTGATTCAGTCCGAACATGAGGAACTTGAAAACTTCCTTCCCCGGGTGATTCTAATGTGCCGCCAGCATTGCAAACCATTGGTCTGGGGCGCCTGGGTGGCTCAGTGGGTTAAAGCTGCTGCCTTCGGCTCAGGTCATGATCCCAGCGTCCTGGGATCGAGCCCCGCATCGGGCTCTCTGCCCAGCAGGGAGCCTGCTTCCTCCCTTCTCTCTCTGCCTGCCTCTCTGCCTACTTGTGATCTGTCTGTCAAATAAATAAATAAAATCTTTAAAAAAAAAAAAAAAACCATTGGTCTGATAGGAAAGTCTGTACCTTCAGCCATATTGATGTACTAATGGGTCTTAAACTTGAGGCACCTCAGAATTACTCACCTGGAGCAATTATTTTCTTATTAAGTTTTTTATTTTAATTCCTGCAGAGTTAACATATAGCATTGCATTAGTCTCAGGTGTACAATATAGTGATTCGACAATTCTATACGTTACTCAGTTCTCATGGTAAGTGCACTCTTTAATCCCCATCACCTATTTCACCCATCCCCTCACCCAACTCTCCTCTGGTAGCCATCAGTGTGTTCTCTAGAGTTAAGAGTCTCTTTCTTGGTCTGTCTCTCTTTCCTCTTTTCCTTTGTTCTTTTCTTTCATTTCTTAAAGTCCACATACTGGTGAAAGCATATAGTGTTTGTCTTGCTCTGACTGGTTTATTTCACTTAGATTGCACGTTCTAGATCCATCCATTTTGTTGCAACTGGCAAGATTTCCTTCTTTTTATGGCTGAATAATATTCCATTGTTTAATATACCACGTCTTCTTTATCCACTTATCTATCAGTGGACACTTGTGCTGCTTCAAGAACGTGGACATTGGAAATAATGCTGCTATAAACATAGGGGTACCTGTATCCCTTTGAATTAGTGTTTCTGTATTTTTTGAGTAAATACCCAGTCGTGGAATTACCAGATCATAAGGTGGTTGCATTTTGAACTTTTTGAGGAACCTCCATACTATCTTCCATTACGGCTGTACCAGTTTCCATTCCTACCAATAGTGCATGAGAGTTCCTCTTTTTCTACATGCTCATCAACGCTCGTCGTTTCTTGTGTTTTTGATGTTAACCAGATTCCCAGCAGGAGTGAGATGATTATGTCAGTGTAATTTTGATTTATATTGCCCAGACGATGAGTGATGTTGAGCATCTTTTCATGTGTCTGTTGGCCATCTGGATATATTCTTTGGAGAAATGTCTATTCCGGTTTTCTGCCCATTTTTAATTGGACTATTGGTGGGTTTTTTGGCATTGAGTTGTAGAAGTTCTTTATATATTTTAGAAACTAACCCATTATCAGATATGTCATTTGCAAATATCTTCTCCCATTCAGTAGGTTGTCTTTTAGGTTTGTTGATTGCTTCCTTTGCTGTGCAGAAGCTTTTATTTTGAAGTAGTCCGAACAGTTTATTTTTGGTTTTCTTTCTCTTGCCTCAGGAGACATACCTAGAAAGATATTGCTTTGGCCAATATCAGATGAATTACTGACTCTGCTCTCTGTAGGATTTTTATGGTTTCATGTCTCATGTATAGTCCCTTCATCCATTTTGAATTTATTTTTGTGTGTGGTGTAAGAAAGCAGTACAGTTTCATTCTTTTGCATGTAGCTGTCTGGTTTTCCCAGCACCATTTGTTTAAAGAGACTGTCTTTTTCCCATTGCATATTCCTGCCTCAAAGATGAACTGACCGTTTAATTGTGAGTGTATTTCTCAGCTCTCTCGTCCGTGTCACTGATCTATGTGTCTGTTTTTGTGCCACTACCATACTGTTTTGATTATTACAGGTTTGTAATATAACTTGAAGCCTGAAATTGGGATGCATGCAGTTTTTTTCTTTTATAAAGATTTTACTCATTTGACAGACAGAGATCACAAGTAGGCAGAGAGGCAGGCAGAGA
The DNA here is from genome assembly GCF_963455335.1 of Martes martes. Classification (NCBI taxonomy): domain Eukaryota; kingdom Metazoa; phylum Chordata; class Mammalia; order Carnivora; family Mustelidae; genus Martes; species Martes martes. The sequence goes on from NC_137896.1 coordinate 7,336,138, forward strand.
GAGAGGAGGAAACAGGCTCCCCGCAGAGCAGAGAGCCCAATGTGGGGCTCGATCCCAGGACCCTGGGATCATGACCTGAGCTGAAGGCAGAGGCTTAACCCACTGAGCCACCGAGACGCCCCCGATACACGCAGTTTTGTTTTTCTTTTTCAAGATTGCTTTTGCTCTTCGAGATCTCTTGTGGTTCCACACAAATTTGAGGACAGTTTGTTCTATTTCTGTGAAAAATGCTGTCAGTACTTTGACAGGGATTGCATTAAATCTGTAGATTCCTTGGATTAGTATAGACCTATAGACCTTTTAACAGTATTGTTCTTCCAATCCATGAGCATGGAATGTCTTTCCATTTCTTTGTGTTGTCTTCAATTTCTTTCATCAGTGTTTTACAGTTTTCAGAGTATAGGTGTTTCTACCTCCTTGGTTAAGTTTATTCCTAGGTATTTTACTATTTTTGGTGTAATTAGAAATGGGATTGTTCTTAATTTCTCTTTCTGCTGTCTCATGATTAGTGTATAGAAATCTTACAGATTTCTGTATATTGATTTTGTATGCTGCAACCTTACTGAATTCATTTATCAGTTCTAGTAGGTTTTTGGTGGAGTATTTAGGGGTTTCTAGATATAGTATCATGTCATCTGCAAATAGCAAACATTTTAATTCTTCCTTACCAATTTGGATTCTTTCATTTCTTTTGTTGTCTTATTGCTGTGGCTAGGACTTCCAGGCCTATGATGAATAAAAGTGGTGAATGTGGATATCCTTGTCTTGTTCCTGACCTTAATGGAAAAGTTTTCAGTGTTTCCCCACTGAGTATGATGTTCGCTGTGGGTTTCTCACATGTGGGCTTTATTATGTTGAGGGATATTCCCTCTAAACTTACTTTGTTGATGTTTGTATCATGAATACAACATGGATGTTGTTATTTTGTCAAATGCTTTTTCTGCATGAATTGAGATGATCATATGGTTTTTATCCTTTCTCCTACTGATGTGATGTATCATGTTGATTGATTTGCAAATATTGAACCACCCTTGTATCTTGGGAATAAATACCACTTGATCTTGGTGAATGCGTTTTTTTAATGTGTTGTTGGATTTGGCTTGCTGGGTTTTGTTTGCTTGTTTGTTTTAGGATTTTTCACATCTATGTTTATCAGATTTCAGCCTATAGTTCCCTTTCATGTGTATATTTTCTGCTCTGGGTATTAGGGTAATGCAGGCCACAGAGAAGGAATTTGGAAGTTCTCTTTTCCCTTCTATTTTTTTGAAATAGTTTGAGAATAGGTATTAACTCTTCTTTAAATGTTTGCCTGCAAAGCCATCTGGTCCTGGACTTTTGTTTGTTGGGAGGTTTTTTGATTACTGATCCAATTTCATTGGTAATAATTGATCTATTAAAATTTTCTATTTCTTCCTGCTTCAGTTTTGGAAGGTTATATGTTTCTAGGAATTTACCCATTGCTTCTAGGTTGTCCAATTTGTTAACATACAATTTTTCATAAAATTCTCTTATAATTGTTTACATTTCTGTGGTATTGGTTTTTATTTCTCCATTTTCATTTCTGATTTTGTTTGAGTCCTTGTCTTATTTTTCTTGATGAGTCTAGCTAGAGGTTTACTAATTTTGTTGATGTTTTCAAAGAACCAGGTCCTGGTTTTATTGTTCTATTTTTTTTTTTTTTTTTTTTTTTTAGTTTCCATATCATTTATTTCTGCTCTAGTCTTCATTATTTCCTTCCTTCTGCTGGTTTAGGGTTTTGTTTGTCCTTCATTTTCTAGCTCTATTAGAAGCAATTTTGGGCCTTTTTTTTTTTGAGGTTTTTCTTGCTTCTTGAGAGAGGCCTATATTACTATAAACTTCCTCCTTAGAACTACTTTTGTCGAATCCTAAACACTTTAGATCGTTGTATTTTCATTTTTATTTGTCTCCTTGTAATCTTTTATTTCTATTTTGACTTCCTGGTTGACCATTCATTGTTTAGTAGCATGTTATTTAGCCTCCATGTATTTGTGCTTTTTCCAGATTTTTCCGTGTGTGTGTGTTTATAACATTGTGTTCAGGAATGATGCATGGTATGACTTTGATCTTTTTTAATCTGTTGAGACTCATTTTAAGTCCTAATATATGACCTATTCTAGAGAATGTTCTATGTGCACTTGAAAAGAATGTGTATTCTGCTACTTTAGAGTGGAATGTTCTGAATATATCTGTGAGATCCATCTGGTCCAATGTGTCATTAAAAGTCACTGTTTCGGGGCACCTGGGTGGCTCAGTGGGTTAAGCCTCTGCCATTGGCTCAGAGCATGATCTCAGGGTCCTGGGATCGAGCCCCGTACCAGGCTCTCTGCTCAGCAGGGAGCGTGCTTCCCCCCCTCTCTCTCTGCCTGCTGCTCTGCCTACTTGTGATCTCTCTATTCAATAAATAAATAAAGTCTTAAAAAAAAAGTCACTGCTTCCTTTATTGGTTTTTTGTTTGGATGACCTGTCCACCGATGATAAGTGGAGTGTTAAAATCCCCTACTCTTACTGCATTACTATCAATTAGTCCCTTTATGTTTGTTACTAACTGTTTAATGTATGTGGGTGCTCCCATGCTGGGTGCATAAATATTTACAATTGTTATATCTTCTTGTTGTATTATCCCCTTATTATTATATAGTGTCCTTCTCTGTCTCTTGTTACAGTCTTTGTTTTAAAGTTTGATTGGTCTGATATAAGTATTGTTATTCTGGCCTTCTTTTGACATCCATTTGCATGATACATATTTCTTCATCTCCTCACTTTCAATCTGCAGGTGTCTCTGGGTCTGAAATGGATCTCTTATAGGTAGTATATAAATGGGTCTTTTTTTAATCCACTCTGTCACCTTATCTTTTGGTTAGTTCCTCTATATTCAAAGTAATTATTAATAGATATGTATTTATTGCCATTTTGTTACTTGTTTTGTGGTTGTTTTGTAGTTTTTCTCTAATCCTTTCTTCTCTTGCTTTCTTTCATGGTTTACTGGCTTTCCTTAGTGACATGCTTGGATTTCTTTCTCTTTCTTTTTTGCATATCTAATACTGCTTTTTGATTAATGGTTACCATTCCATTGCTATATAACATCTTCTGGATTAACTATATTAAGTTGATGGTCGCTTAAACTTGAACCCATTCTTTACTCCTCTTCCCCCCACAGTTTTGGTATATGGTATCATATTTTACTTCCTTTTATTTTGTGATTGATTTGACTGATTTTTACAGATATACATATTTTTATTGCTTTTGTATTTCCTAATTTTCATACTCTTAATTATTATCTTTTTTTCCATTCAGAGTCCCCTTTAATATTTCTTGTAGATCCGGTTTAGTGTTCATGAATTCCTTTAATGTTTCTTTGTCTGGGAAACTCTTTATCTCTCCTTCTGTTTTGAATGATAGCCTTGCTGGATAGAGTTTTCTTGGTTGCAGATTTTTCCCTTTCAGCACTTTGAATTTATCATTCTACTCTCTCTGGCCTGCAGAGTTTCTGCTGAAAAATCTGATAGCCTTATGGGGTTTCCCCTTGTATGTGACTGTCTCCTTCTCCTTCTCTCCTCCTTCCTCCTTCCCCCTTCCTTCTCCTTCTCCTTAAAATTTTATTTTTTTGAGAAATTTCTTTGCACATAAGTTGGGGGAGGGTAGAGGGACAAGGACGTCCCCACTGAGTGCAGAACCCATGCAGGCCTTGATCCTAGGACCCTAAGATCACGACCTGAACTGAAGTCAGACCCTTAACCAACTGAGCCACCACCTCTGTAACTGTCTTCTTTTCTCTTGTTGCTTTTAAAATTCATTGTCACTATTTTTTGAATTTGAATCACTATGTGTCTTGGTGTGGACCTCCTTGGGTTGATTTTGTTGGAGAATTTCTGTGCCTCCCAGATCTGAATGTCTGTTTCCTTCCCCAGTTTAAGTAAGTTTTCAGCTACTTCTTCAAATAAGTTTTTCCCTCCTTTTCTCTCACTTCTTCTTCTGGGAACCCTATAATGTGGATGTTATTATGCTTCACAGATTCACTGAAATCCCTAAATTTATTCTCGTTTTGCATATTTCTTTTCTTTCTTATGTTCAGCTTGATTACTTTCCATTACTCTGTCTTCTAGATTGCTGATTCAGTCTTCTGCTCCCCCGGCCTGCTATTTCTTCCATCTAGTGTATTTTTTATTGCATTTATTGTGTTCATCTCTGGGTGGTTCTTTTTTATTTCTTTGTTAAGGGTCTCACTAATGTCTTCCACTCTTTTCTTAAGTCCAGTGAGTATCTTTATGATAATTACTTTTAAATTCTTTACCAGACATATTATTTACATCCATTTCACTTAAGTCTCTTGCTGTCGTTCTGTTTTGTTTTGTTTTCATTTGAGATATATTCCTCTGTTTCTTTATTTTTCCAACTCTCTGTTAGCTTCTCTGTGTTAGGAAAATCAGCGACATCTCCTGCTCTTAAAAGTAGTGGGCAGGGCGTGTACTTTTAACAACAAAGCATTGGTCCTCTTCCACTAGGGATACACAGCCACTGCAGAGACCGGGGCTGGCCATTGCTACTAAGTGAAGCACACACAGGTGGGAGGGTGCAGTTTTAACATGGTGCACACATCCTCCCTGGGAGGTGACCAGTCACTGCTCCTGGGACTGAGGTGCCACAAAGTGTGCAGTCAGGAGACACAGGGTTGGCAATGTTTGCACAAGTCTTCTGGGGGAGTGACCCACGGTGCTGGCACTGAGGCAGGCCCACTGATGTGGACAGGTACAGTGTAAGCACATTAGGTAGTGAATGCTGGTGCCATGCTGGTTCCTGCAGGTGGTCGTGTGTTTATGTAGGGGGCCAGGGGTGGCAAAAGACACCTGCCTGCTCATTTGTCCCTGGAAAAGCCCCTCACGTGAATTCTGGGATGAGTACATAACTCTCCCCCCCATTATGCTGCAGGAGTTTTTGAAACTCCTTCTATACCGGATCTCCGTGGGGTATTTGTTATGATGTCTCTTTAAGGGCAGGGACTCAGCTCCCTCTCCCAGAGCTGAGCCACTGGTTTTTAAGTTCCAGACATTAAATCCCACTGGTTTTAAGAACTCACAAAATTCAGCCCTCCCCCCGCTTGCTTTCAAAGTCAATGTTATAGGGATTTGTATGCCCCAGGCAGGCTCCCCAATGTGATAGTCTGTTTCTTGCTTTTTCCCTGCACCCCCGGCTTCCCTCAGACTGTGGACAGCCAGGGTCCTTTTAACTGCCCACTGCATCTCCACCTTCCCTACCCTCTGATGTAGCCTCTTCTGTTCCTTTAGTTGTAGAGTTTGTTCTGAATCTTCGGGTCATTTTCTGGGTTATTTATGCTGGAGTGTTATCTAGTTGTATCTGTGGGGCAAGGTAAGCTTAGGGTCCTCCTACTCCACCATCTTCCCAACCTCCCCAAATCCTTGGAGGGCTTATTAGAACACAGGTTGCTGGACCCTTTCCCCAGGCTTTCCGTTTTATAACAAGTTATGCTGCCCATCAGGGAATCATATTTTGACAAGCACTGTGCTATATTTTCGGTAACAGAGGATGATGCTTCGTCTTCCAGGAACTCTGTGTGAGAATCCAAGCTGGGCTATCAGCCTATTCTGTTTCCATACCACCTAATACACAACTGGCTTGTGGTTCCATCATAACACGCAGCATATCTGTCTCCCCAAGTAGACTACACCCTTCTTTAGTATCGGAACCAATATTTTTTCATTCCTGTAACACCCGAAAGTTAGCCTAGTCCTTGAACACAGTAGGACCTCACAAAATGTTGAATGAATGGAAGATTTCTCCCTAGAGGTAGGAGGTAGGAGCAGTAACATAAGTGTTTGGTTCACCATCAAATAGTACCTCACTTGCAAGCACTAAATTCAACGAACTTCCTGAACTCAATTAGAAAGGCACACGTAGTGGACAGAATAAAAATACCTGATATGGGGCACCTGGGTGGCTCAGTGGGTTAAGCCTCTGCCTTCGGCTCAGGTCATGATCTCAGGGTCCTGGGATCAAGCCCCGCATCAGGCTCTCTGCTCAGTGGGGAGTCTGCTTCCCTGCCTCTCTCCCCGCCTGCCTCTCTGCCTACCTGTGATTTCTCTGTCAAATAAATAAAAATCTTAAAAAAAAAAAATACCTGATACTACATTACATCCATCCAATTGCGATTTTGCTGCAATAGAACCATAGTCCATACCTCTGGCTGGGGTTTTCATATAATGAAAATCAATTTCACGTCCCCACAACAACAATGTTCAACTACTCCATATTCCTTGTTTCCCCCACCTACCTCATTTTAATTTAACAGGTGTTTAATAGTACATAATTCTATCTCACTACTGTTTGGGATGGGGAAATTAGGGATCCAATTTGCATTTTAGGAATAATTTGGAAACATGAAAGCTAATTATCTAAGATCAGATTTGGCCAAATGGACTAAGCAGATCATCATTTGACAATAAACTCTGGCATTTACCTGAATAAATCCAAAAATTGGGCATGAACTCATTTATAAATTGATTTTTTTTAAGGTAGTACTCATAGTAGTATTAGGCAGTATTAATAGTAAAGTAATCCTACTTTATTCTTTGCCTGCCCATTCTGATCCCACTTCCCTTTAGGGATCTTCTCTCTCCATTTTTATGTAGTCTTGACAGTAGGATAACCTTAAGGACTGCCCCTTCCTAGGGAAGCCTGGAAGGGAAAAATACTTTCTTTCCTTAGCGTGGGATTGGTCCTGGCTTGTGAGGAACCCCCTCCTTGGGCACTCTCTCCAAAGATTTTAATTTTAACAGCCAAGAAAAACTTAAAAGAAAAGGATGCTGGCATCTTGAACCAGGACGTTCCAGATACAATATCGTTGCTAACGTCCCTGCATCCTTGATTCTGGGTCATCCCCAAACCTGGTATATTTTAGTTTCCTCTTAATTCTGTGAGTCCTCCAACCCTAGAGCCCCCTCCCTGCTTTAATCAATTCTCTTGGGTTTACATTTGCCATATTTGCTTTCTGTTGCTTACAACAATAAAACTGCACAGATTGGCTCTGGCACAAGTAACTGTTACTGTTCCCTGCACGTGAATTCTTCCAGTCAAGTCCATTTTTATCATTAGCTGGGACTTCGCTTCCACCTCTCACATTTAAATTAAATATCTTCGGTTCTTCCATAGCGTTTTCATTTTTTTTTAAGATTTTATTTATTTATTTGGCAGAGATTACAAGTAGGCAGAGATTACAAGTAGGCAGAGAGGCAGGCAGAGAGAGAGAGGAGGAAGCCGGCTCCCCACTGAGCAGAGAGCCCGATGCGGGGCTCGATCCCAGGACCCTGGGATCATGACCTGAGCCGAAGGCAGAGGCTTTAACCCACTGAGCCACCCAGGCACCCCAGCTTTTTCATTTTAAATGAAGTCTCCCACCCCAATTTTAAGTGGCTTATTCTCATTGACTACATTACTACATAAAAGAGTTAAGTGTCATATTCAAACCTTGTGGCCCATAGTATGTTTTAATAAAAATATCCTTGTCCTCACAGCAATTATTCTTTTTTTAACAGCAGTAAAACATACCCTGTGTTCTATATAACAGTTTCTTTTTTTCTAGAAAGCAAACTCTATGGAAAAACAGAAATAAGTGGAGAAGGCCTTTGGGTTTCAGGTACTCCTCTAGCTGGAATTGTTGGCCAAAATCATCATACACATGGGGTACAAAACTCTGAAAATGGTAAAAGTCAGGTCCCAGAAGAACTGGGCGAATTAGAAAAGCCAATCGGAAATTCACCTCAGGCTGTGCTGTTTCAAGGGACTGTGGTTATATCACAAGAGGTGAAGCACACACCATGCATGAAGGGAATTATGTGGCTATGACCGCCGGAAAGAGCATCCTTCTGTACTTCCAGTGGTGACGACAGGGGTGGAACTGAATGACCTCTAAGGTTCCAGTGTGTGAGAAGCGTTTGAACAAGAAGGGAAGCAGAGGAAATGGTCTATGGCAAACATGGCAAAGGGGAGGCTGTAGGCTGTAGGCGGAAAATCAATTCAGCCAACATTCCAGTTGCTGAATGACCAGTCTTCCCTAAACTCAAGCTTCTGGAGATACACACACACATACATACATACATACATACATACATACATATAAAAAATATATATATCGCAAAATAAGGTGAGTAGCATTCAGGACAGCTATTTGGACCCGGAACCTAGGGTAGGGGGCACAACTCCCTGACCTGCCCTGTGGAGCATGTGAGCGTTCAGGGAGTGGGGGCCACGTTCTCAGGCAGAACCCTGCTGGTCTCTGTTTACCTGTGGGCCATGGCCAGGGTAAGCACGTAGAAGGCAAGTCCTGGAGCTTGTCCGCTCATGTTTAGGAGGCCTGAACTGTGATTGAGAAGTAGGTACACCAGGATGGGAGGTGCCCACCACAGACAGACGGGAGCCCACACCCACTGTGCAGAAAGACCTATAGCAGCCCCACTGTGAAACTGAAATCTTTGGGGAATTAAAAAACAAAACAAACAAACAAACAAAAAACCCGAAAGGCTGCTTAAGCCATCCCGTAGGACGCAAATTGCCATGAACTTTAATTGCCAATAGGAACAAATTTTGGTAGAGATCTGCCTCCAAGAAAGGACAGCCAAGGCCATTCATGAAGAGCGGTGAGCCTCTGGGACCCTGAGTGGGCAATCTGTGGCAGGAAGTCAGCAATTCCGCTCATGGAGACTGACCTTAAGAGCTTGAGTTTTTTCCTTTTTTTTTTTTTTTTTAAGATTTATTTATTTGAGACAGAGAGCACGTGAGCACCCGAATGAGGGGGAGGAGCAGAGGCAAAGGGAGAAACAGACTCCCCAACAGAAGCAGGAAGCCCGACGTAGGGCTTGATTCTAGGACCCCACGATCATGACCTGAGCTGAAAACAAAAGCCTAACTGACTGAGCTACTCAGGTGCCCCAAGAACTTGAGTTTCTAAAACTTAGACACTGGACCTAATTGCTCTGCTTCTAACTCTCTCATACACCTTCTTCCTTGAGACACATTCTTCAGTGAATCACATTGGAGGGAGCTCCTAAAAGGCCCCGATCAGCCCACCCCTCTTTGGCTAAAGGTGACAGTTTTATCCTGCTTTTGAGTTGAGTGCCTGTACGGCCATGCACACATCAGGTTGTCGGGGTGTATGTGCAGAATGAAACTGCCATGCTTCACAGCTCCAAGCCAATGGCCAGCCTGGCTTCGTGGATGTGAGTCCAGAGTCATGGGGCAACACCACCGAGAGGAGAGTGAGAAGCCAGATGAGGCTACGATGTTCCACAAAGTCCCTGAGCCCTCGCAGTCAGCAAGTGTGACCTTCCCACCGCTCTCCCACACGCAGGGCCCAGACAATGCTTGTCGATAGAACAAGACAAACAGAACCTACCCAGAAATGCATGATCTTCTGGTTTCCAAGCCTTCCTTGAGTCAACTGTCCTCTAGCTAAAGTCGTCATGCTAGGTGTGTGACAAGTGGATACAAGATGCACACCTAACTCTAATGAAACATGCAAACACCGCAAACGGTACCCATTAACCCTGGTGGACATCACAGTTCGTTTTCACTCCCCAAGAGCTCCATCATGCCTCCTTCCCACCCAAACTCCATTTCAACATGTAGCCAGTGGTTTCTATGTGACGAACATACATGGTTTCATCATAAGGATCAACATATTCTCTATGAGCCAGGCACTGGGCTGTGTCCCACACGGATTGTGCTTACTGAACCTTTGCAACAGCCCTAGAAGTGAGTACTATGAGTATCCGCCTTTGACAAGTGAGACTCATACAGGAGTTCAGCATGAGTTTTGCATTTTAAATGGGGGGGGGTCTAAAGAGGAACCTGACACATGTGATTACATTAAATTGAAATTTCAGGGTGCCTGGGTGGCTCCGGTGGTTAAGAGTCTGCCTTCCCCTTCTACTCGGGTCATGATCTCAGGGTTCCGAGTTGGGTTCCCTGCTTGTTGGGGGCTTTGCTTCTCCCTCTCCCCCCATTCATGTGCATGTGCTCTCTCTCTCTCTCAAATGAATAAATAAAAATATCTAAAAAAATTTTGAGATTTCCGTGTCCACAAATAAAGTTTTATTGGAACCGCGACATGCTCATTCCTTTACTTACTGTTGGGGGCTGCTTCTGCGACACCACAGCAGACCTGCAATAGCGTCCGTCTGATGAGCAGTGCATACAATATTTACTGTCTGGCTCTTGACGGAGCCTGTGATGACCCCTGCCCTCATCTGGACTGTGGACCCATAGTCAGAACTTGGTGAAATAAAATGTCAATAATGGTTAAAAACAAGGACATCGCCTTCTGTCTTTCTTAGACTAGCAAAAATTGTAACCACGGTACGTGCCTATTGTTTATGAGTCTAGAGTTGCTCTATTCTCACCTGGGGTTCAAAACCAGCCAAGATGACACCGCAAGTCTGCCGCACCCCTGCTCCGCTCTGGGGGAGGATGGCATGTTCACACCACCGCTCCTGAAGCTTCCCCCAACAGCGCAACTGGGAGAAAAACTTAATGAACTGATGCGGTAATGAGACTGACTCATCCTCTTAGCAACAGTGACAGCAACAACGCAGCGGCAGAGCACGACCCTGAGATTTCGTCTTTGTGAGAACGAACAAGACAGCTTCCAAACTGTTACTCTACAGCCCAGGGTTTGCCATGTTTCATTTTCTACCCACCCCCCCCGTGGGTTTCCAAGGAAAAACAGCTTCACACTTAAAGTCTAGATCCATGAAGAAGCTATGCCTTTAAGAGAGAGTTACAGTAAAGGTCAATGTATCCTATGAGTCGCATCCCTCTGGTCCTTCCTAGATGTGGTCTTTTCTTACGTCATGCCTATTAACAACCTTGCTTGTGCCAGGTCATCACCTGACCCAGGACTCGGCTAAGGAAATTGCCACCGAGCAGCCAAGCCCATTGGAGCTCAGGCTCCAATGCATAAGATGCGATGGGTTACCCCTCTCAGATAACTACTCTCTCCGTTTGATCTGTATAACGTCCACAGCTGTGGCTCTTTGTTATTTCTGTTTTATTCTGTGTCCCCCTGAGTAGTTATGCTGTTTTCTTTAAATGTGGCCCTGAACATTTTAAAGTCTATTCCCAGGTATTAACCTTGTTGTTGTTGTTGTTGTTATAGTGAAGAGATCTTATATCATATTTTCTGATGATTTTTAGCACATGAAATAGCTATTGATATTTTGCAGTCTATTTTACTGGCCATCTTTTGGAAATTACTTATGGTAAGTTCCATTTTTGTTACTTGGATTTTTAGGAAGAAAAAAGAGTGAATCAGAAAACAATTATAATTTTGTCTTCTACAGTCTAGTATCTCTACCCTATACTTCCTTTTCCAGTCCTATTTTGAATGTGGATATCCTTAAAATGGATCTCTATTATGTGAAGTCTTACTCTACGGACTCCAGTAGTAGTCCACGCTCTTTTTTTAAAAGGTGAAGCCATATAAATAAAGCAGCAACTTTCAATCTGCAAAGTCATTTGCTGACGTCATTTCTGTGACTCAGATTCAATCTCTGTAAACTAGAAATGAAAATTTCTAATGTTCTTTCACAGGATTATTGGGTAAGTAAAACAAAATAATGCATACAGTTTTGCCTAACACAATTACCAAAACGTCCATTCTATGGGAAACATGTGACGTGTGAGGAATACTAAAATGATGCCGCTGAACAGATGTCATTGACATGGCAGCAGAGATCATTCCGGACTCAGTCCCCTTCGCAAGAGGACCGGCTAGCAACTCTCCACGGACGAGACATCACGGTGAAAATCCCAGAGCCCGGGGACGATGCCAAAGCAGCCCCTGGGCCACAGAGACCGAGAAGAACACAATACAAGGGTAAGAGGAACAGCACCGCCCCTAGAGGCCCCTGGATCTAGGGCTTCCTCCTGTGGCAAAAGAGAGTTCAAGGTGGACACCCAGCTCCACCAGTGTTGCAGGGCACTTCCCGGGAGGCCCACTAGGTTCTCGCTGCATGGGGATCACTGGAGGGATCTGTGAGGCTCACCCACGGGGGATCAGATCACGACGGAGAAGGGGGCTGGACTTCCACTGAGATCTGGGTGGACCACATTCCTGCTAGCGGTGGTGCCGAAGCAGAGATCCCAGCCGACGCCTCTGCCCATCTGCAGGGCAAAGTAGGGGGCTCTGTCTGGCTAGGGAGCTCAGTGGGCAGGTCTGTCTGATGTGACCCCAGGCAATGGCCTGTGCTGGCCAGGGAGCCTCTGGTACTGCCACACCTGGGGAAGGAAACAAATCTACAGCTTGGCTCAACTGTTGGGACAACCGTGTCCAGTTCAGCCAGGCCAGGAAGCCTGTTCTGAGAACCTGGCCATGAACACAGCATACCCTTCCTCTATCTATTTGCCTTTTAATTTTTCTTGGTCTTGTTTTTATGTGCAGGTCTTATGTTTCTACCATTAAATTTATCCTTTGGTATTTTGTATTATTTGATGTTTTGTAAAGGGTATTGTTATTCTGAATTTCATTTCCCAATTCTCCATCGCTAGCATCAGAAATATAAATTCGGAAAAGAAGTCTCAAACTGGAAGATGGATACTATCTGATCTCAGGACTTATTAAGACTTAAGACTAATTAAATGCAGATTAAATGTGATATTTGCATGCAAACAGTCAAATCCATTACCGGAACAGAACAGAAATTCCAGAGCTAGATCCACATACATATGGTCAGCTGAGTTTTGCCAAGGTTCCAAAGCAATTCATTAAGAAATAGAAAGTGTTTCCAATAGATCATGAACGGAACCTCTAGATAACCTTAAACTTTACCTCATACCATAGACAAAAATTAAACCAAACAGTCATGATGGGTCTTATGCCTATATATAGTAAGCAAAACTATAAAGGTTTAAGAAGAAAATACAGAATGGTATCTTTGCAACCTGGGGTAGGCAAAAATTTCTATGATGGGATACAAAACTCCTAGCTTAGGCTTCATCAAAATGAAACACTTCCATTCATTAAAAAGTGCCATAAAAACACGAATAGTAAAGCCAGAGTGGAAGAGGATATTTGCAAAGGTTCTATCTAACAATGGACCCTATCTAGGATGCAGGGATATTCCTACAAGTCATTAATAAAAAGACAATCAAACCAATGAAAAGATGAGAAAGAACTTCATCAGCCTTTTAGGAAGAAATAAGTAAATGGGCAATAAGATGTGAAAAATTCCTCATTGTCAACAGTCATCAGGGAAACAAAGGTAAGTCCAGGGAGAGGTTACCACACACCCTCTAGAATGGCTAAAATTAAAACAACTGACATTATGAAATATTAGTAAGGATGGGGAGCATCCAGAAGTCTTGTAAGTTGGCGATGGGAAGGGAAATTAGCTCATTATTTTGGCAAACTGTCTGCAAATCTCATATAAATTCATATATACATTTACCATATGACCCAGTAATTCTACTCCTATATAGTTACCCAAGAGAAATGAAAACATAAACATGTGATAGATACGAAGAACGTAATATATATTATACATTATATATATATAGCTATATACTAAGTTAATTTAATCACATTTTAACCCAAATTGTTACTTTGATTACGGACACTGCCCAAGTCCATCAGCAGCCTATACACCTTTGCTTAAATTTACACACTGAATAAAACAACTAATATCACAAAAGACATAGTAATAGCCTATTAACATGCAATCCACACAACAGTTTTTCATAAGATCAACAGAATCCTGTTTACCTAGCTTTTAACAGAATAGTCTTCATACAAAAGCTTATCAGTTAACTGAATGGCAAATAAGTATTATTCCATATTTTAGCATCATTGTTGCCCAGGTTTTAGTAAAGGCTTAGATGGTGAGGCTGGCCTGGAGTTCCGGAAGAAAGGTTTCCTTCACCAGTTAAGGGTGGCTGCTATGGGTACCTGTCCAGGCACAGGGCAGACAAGCATGCTTGAAGGTAGCATTTGCCATCCCAGAGTTAGATAGTTAAAATTTAGAAAGTAACTTAAGTTCAGGTGCAGAACAGTAGAAATACACTTAGCAGAGTCTGACATTTCTTTGATGATTCAAAACTTTATTAGATCATTCATTTTTTTTTTAAATTTTTGAGAGAGAGACAGGAGCAGGGGTGGGGTGGGGTGGGAGGGGCAGAGGGAGAGGAAGGGGGAAAATTCTAAGCATGCTCCATGCCCAGCGTGGAGCCAGATGCAGGGCTTGATCTCACAACCCTGAGCTCGTGTCCTGAGCTGAGATCAAGAGCTGGATGGCTAATGGACTGAATAGAAAGGCACTCCTCAAAGGAACTTTAAAATATTGTAAGACAACAGGCTTTATCATCATGAACATGAGCCGTGGGCCCATTAACATTTTTTTGTTTTGCTGGGTTCTGGGTAAGCAAACATTTATTGTAGATCAAATGGCTGTGTGATTTAATAAAATCACCTTTAAAATGGAGAGAGTATATGCAGAGGGAGACATCCCCACTATTTTATTTTTTTTAAGATTTTATTTATCTATTTGACAGAGAGAGAGCTAGAGAGAACACAAGCGGGATTGGGGGTGGGAGAGGGAGAAACAGGCTTCCCATGAAGCAGGGAGCCCAATCCAGGATTTGATCCCAAAACCCTGGGATCATGACCTGAGCTGAAGACAGATGCTTAACGACTGAGCCACCCAGGTGCCCCCACCCCCACTCTTTTAGACGGCACTTGGCCCTCGTGACTTTTCAGTAACACAAGGCAAGACTTCTACAGGAGATCGGTACCCTGACAGTCGAATTAAATCCCTGGACATCACTCCAAGCCTTAATGAGCATTACTTTATCTTCCAGAAACAGCAGGAGAATAACTTTCTTACTCCCCACATTTGCCGCTGTCTGTTCCAGATGTTAGGGGCCACTCGGCAGGATTCTGGCAGCTCCACACATTTCTTAACAGATAGTTCTGCTTTCACGGCCTTAGGAAAAAAAAAAAATGACTTGGCAAGCGTACAATGCCATCTTTTTCAAAGAAAATAAGAGGGGAAAACGACCTGCGTATTTACTAAGCCGTTGGTTACAATTTTCATCATCTTTGCTCCGTTTTCAGGACCATGGATCGCCAGGGAGGGAAAAGAAAAAAAGGGCCGAATCCACAAAGCCACAACAAAAATCCAGCATTTGGTGTTCTGACTTCAACCATCAGATGTAAAACCGCACTTCTGTAGTGCTCCTCGGGGAGAAATCAGAGCGAGCTTGTTTATCGAGAGGAACCACATGCCTCCCGTAATGATGCTTGCTTTCTCAGAATGTTATTTCACTTTTCTTTTCAGAAATGCATCCCAGTACAGACCCGGGTTTGACGCATTAATAAAATCTCACCTCCTTTCCCTCTCTCTTCTCCACCTGGCTCACTATTTCAGACGGAAATTGCAGAAAGAAACCTTTTCTCTCATACAGTGCGTTGTGCCGTGCAACGAAGCTGCTGAAGAATGAGCAAATTTTGCTCTATTTAAAAGCCCTGATTGTGAAAGATCTTCAGGTAAACCTTCTCAGTAGGGTTGCTGTGGAGAAGACACACAAACTCGAAGGACACGCCAGCTGCTTATGGACTTGCTTCCGACACTGGCTGAACCCAAGATGAACCATGGGTTCAATGTGGGGCTCTAGAATCCAGCACCCTGGGGTCAAAGTCCGGCTCTGGAACATCAGCCATGCAAGCTAATCTGAAGTTCCTTCCTCTGGGGGTTAGGAATTCTCTATGGCTGCCTTATAGGGTCGTCACAAGGACTCAAGAAGATCAAGCCTGGGAAATGCGGGCACAGTGTCTGGCCCAGCATCAACTTGGAGTAAATGTTAATTACTATTTGAGAAATTGAGCAAGGTATTTCTCTTTTTAGGGCTTCATTCTGTGTGTGTGTGTGTGTGTGTGTGTGTGTGTGTGTCTGTGTGTGTGTGTGTGTGCACGTATGTATGTGCATGTGTAATGTTACTTTTCTTTTTTTTTAAATTTTATTTATTTATTTGACACAGAGAGAAAGATCACAAGTAGGCAGAGAGGCAGGCAGAGAGAGAGGAAGGGAAGCAGGCTCCCTGCTGAGCAGAGAGCCCGATGCGGCGCTCGATCCCAGGACCCTGGGATCATGACCTGAGCTGAAGGCAGAGGCTTTAACCCACTGAGCCACCCAGGTGCCCAGTAATGTTACTTTTCATATGAGCCCTAAACACCTTAGTGATAGTGGCAACCCTCTTAATGGCTAGAAAGCTTGGGGGATATGAGGCTCCCAAGACCTTCAACTAAAATGAGCTTCTCTTTCGTGATTCTGCAAGCTAGCCTTCTCCTGAAGACTCCTTCTGAGGAAAACTCTGTTGTTTTAAAAGTAGGTGGCAGAGGGCGGGGCGGGAGGTAGGGTGCTTGCAAATCCAAAGTCTGTGTTTTCTCCCTGCTTGATCCTGCCACTCATGCCTTTCAGGGCTGACTGCAGACCTACTGTGTGCTGCCCTCCATAGTAGGCATTGTCTCTGAAGTGGCTGGCCCCCAGCCTAGTTCTCACCCAGGTCACACCCAAGCGAGGAAACAAAGAAACTGAGAATTTCAATGTGAATGTGTGGAATGGGCCACTAGAAGGAAGGGATACTTTTGATTAAGAAAATTCAGGACAAATTCATGGTCAAGGTGACATGATAATTGTCTGTTATTAATCATGATGAATAATAGCAATCATTGAGGGCTAACCATGGGCCAGACATCGAGCTTGGTGCGTTACATGAATTAGCCTCTTTAATTCTCCCAACACCTCATCACCCACCCCATTTTAAGAATTAAGAGAGGGGAAGGGTACCGGGGTGGCTCAGTTGGTTAAGCATCCAACTCTTGACTTTGGCTCAGATCACGGTCTTGGGGTCGTGCGATCAAGCTTTGCATTGGGCTCCACGCTGAACATGGGGCCTGCTTAGGATTGTCTCTCTCCCTCCCCATCTTCCTCTTCCCCTTCCCCCTTCGACCCCCGGCTAGTGTACTCTAAATAAATAAATAATAAATAAATAAATAAAAATAAAAGACTTAAGAAAGGGGGTGGTTACCACTGCCGTCAGTGTGTGAGTTAGGTTGCTGGCGCTAAGTGTGGGTGTGTCTTTCCTTAGGTATACCATCCCCCTAAGGCAGTCTGATTTGTAACAGTAGAGACCAGTTTTCATCAACTCTAAATGCACATTTTCTTCCCATTTTAGAGCTTCAAAATTGGGATGCAGCTTACATCCAATAGCATGCCACCGATTCCCTGGCAACATTCCTTCTTTCCTGGTGGCACAGAAATAATGGTGAGTCACAGATGTCAAAGGCATCTCAGATTTGATGAAGTGCGATGACACGTTGGCAGGAAGCTCAAGAGGTGGGACAGCCCAGACAGACGAACCGGCGCGTGCAAGGAGTGCGGAGGCACGCGCACCGGCACGCTGTTCTCGAGGAAGGGGAATGGACTGAGGGGACTGGCGGACGTGGCAAGAGCTGAAACCATAAATGCAGAATTGGGGGACAGCGGGGCTTCCTGACAAGCCCTGGTGCTTCCCGGAAGGAAACAGGAAGTACAGGGGACATTTTTCGGTTGTCCCTGTAATGGGGTTCCTATTAGCATTTAGTGAAGACCCAGGGCAGGCAGCTTGAGAGGCCAGTGTCTTGCAGTACATGCTATGGTCCTGCCCATAGAAACACCGCCTCGGGAACCTGGGTGGCTCAGTGGGTTAAAGCCTCTGCTTTTGGCTCAGGTCATGATCCCAGGGTCCTAGGATCGAGTCCCGCATCGGGCTCTCTGCTCAGCGGGGAGTCCGCTTCCTCCTCTCTCTCTGCCTGCCTCTCTGTCTACTTGTGATCTCTGTCTGTCAAATAAATAAATAAATAAATCTTAAAAAAAAAAAAGAAAGAAAAAAGAAACGCCACCTCACCTTCTGCCTCCTTTTCAGCCACGCTTCACACTGAAACATCTGCTCACCATGAGCTGAGCCTAGAACCTGAATACCAGTTACACAGGAATACAACGGTGTGGTGACTTTCACAAATGTGCAGCTACTATGTAAATTAATGGAGGTCTCCACTTCGTCTGGTGAGATCTTGACCACCTTGTTCTCTTTTGCCAGACCCTATGCTGGATAGCTGTGTGGATCACGGGGTTTGAATGGCTGTCGGTACGCCTGGATCAGCCCGGACCAGAAGCTGCCAAACCCATGACGCTCCCAGCTGTGGCACAAGCACTAAGAGATTTCACTGGGCGTCCAGTGTAGTTAAGTTCAAGTATTTATTTTTAAAAAATACTTATTATTCTAATTTACTTCGCTTTTATGTCTTTTTAAATTAAATTACTGCATTATATCTACTTATGTGTATAATTGGGTTATATCACTTACAAATTTAATTTCATAATTTAAAATAGTTTACAAATATTTGTTATAAAAAGATGGAGAGGGACTCGGATCTGCATGGCTGCAAACCACCGGTGAGATCGAGGGATGGATGCTTGACACGGTTTCAGATCTAAGGGGCAATGAGAAGGAATCAGAGAAATTTGGACAGATTTTGGAAATCTTGAAAAATACAGGAAAAATGTTAGGAATAAAATATGAATCATCCATAAATTAATCGCTCAGAAATAAGCACTGTTAATTTTTTTATCCCTCTTTACCTACCCACGTATGGTTTTTTTTTTTTAAGTTGGGATTATATTGTTTTTAAAATTCTTTCCTACCTGATGATCAATTATTAACTAATTATTAATTATGATCTTGCATGCTATTAATTGTTCTTTTAAAACACCTCTTTCAGGGGCCGCATAATATTTCATCAAAAGTAATTCCACTCATTTCCTTTAGGACACACTAGCAGAGCTGGTTGATTTCCCACTATGTTTTGTAAATAACATATAACAACAGGGGGCACCTGGGTGGCTCAGTCAGTTAAGCGTTTGCCTTTGGCTTCTGGTCATGATCCCAGCGTCCCTGGATCAAGTCCCGCGTCCGCCTCCCTGCTCAGCAGGAAGTCTGCCTCTCCCTCTTCTCCCAGCTTGTTCTCTCTCACGCGCGCACTCTCTCTGTCTCTCTCAAATAAATAAAATCTTTTGAAAAAATAGTATATAATAGCAGGATTGTAGTGATGAAAGGAACTTTATAATTTGCCAGACTGGGGGCACCTGACTCTTGACTTTGGCTCAGGTCATGATCTCAGGGTCGGGAGACTGAGCCCCAGGTTGGGCTCCCCATTCAGCGGAGCGTGCGCTGGAGATTCTCTCCCTCTCCATCCGCACCTCACCCTCCTCTCATGTGCACTCTCTCTCTCTTGCTCTCTCTAAAAATAGTAAGTGAATAAATCTTAGAATTTACCAGATTAATCTCCATACAATACAGGAGAGAAAACGGAGGAGCAGAGAAAGAAAGTCACAGAGGCACACAGCGAGAACCGGAAGCCTGGTCTTTATTCTCCAACTAATGTTTTCTTTGTATTATTCTGAAGCTGCCTTCTCCAGCGCTCCCTCCTTAATGAACTGACCCATGACTAGCATCTCTGTGCTGTATTTAATCACTTGTTGTAACAATCAATTTGGCCCTCAACACAAACAAAAGCTGGACGTTCAACGGGCTGTGCCGCTGAGAGGCGATGCTTTCTGTGTTGGGAGCGGAACATACACAGATAAATAAGCAACATCTCTCATCCTCAGTACCCAGCAGTCACAGCAGGAATTCTTCACGGGTGAGACCAAAATACTGCATTATTCCAAGAAAGTTTTATTACCAGAAACATATGGGAGGATCGATTTAATGCCAGATCATTTTATGCTATAATAAAGATGATAACGGCTTGACTTCAGACATGATATGTAAGCACATGGCTCTTCAAATTACAGCCGGCGTACGTGTTCAGTGTAACGTAACCCATTATGCACACATAGAATGCAGATTTGGAGCAAAGAGCATCTATGCCATTGAATTTACATGTGGGATATGGACTTGCTGTCCATTCTGCAGATACAAAATAAGATCTGCTCTGGAAATGGTCAAGGGAGGGTCTCAGTAAGGGATAAAACTACATAGTCCAGGTTACAATTGGGGAGCTGGGTAAGGGGAAGAGGCAGGGAATGAGGCCAAAGGAGGACAGCAGTTAGCATTAGTCTCAGGAAAAAGTGAGAATGGTGCTCCTCCCAAGGGAAATCAATCAGCCATAAAAAGTCTGGGGCATTGATTATAGATCAAACCTTCCATCACCATCATCTTCCCTTAACAATTAACAAGTACAGTAGCTTCCTAGCTAATTATCTGCTTGCATCCTTCTCCCCCATAGCGGTTTACATGATCCTGTTAAAACTAAAGGCATGATCCTGCGAGTTGGGTTGGGGTAAGAATAGAAGGGATGTCGACAATGGCCAGACCAATGTTGGTCAGAGTCAGTGTGACCCCTCCACCTCCCTCTTTCTCTGCCTCAGCAACCCTGGGGATCTCATGGTCCAGAAGGAGGAAGGCTGCGCGACTGGCATTCCACTGTGACATGAGGAACACTTTTGCTTGTGTTGTGTTAGGTCACCGAGACTTGGGATGAAGAGTATTTGTTACTGTAGCATAACAGTGCTTGTCTTGACTAATACAGCTATTATTTTAGTAAGGCCACAGAAAGCCTTGGTGAAAAAATATTCACCTTGTAACAATGTCTCATGTTCTACAGGGAAAGCTGAATTTATTTTTCAACATTTATTTCATTCTGTAAGAAGTCCGTTATGTACAATCTGGGGATATGAATCCAATCACCGTACCTCCCCAAATACATTATTCGTCTTGGCAGTCTTGTAGATGCTCATTCAAAGTCCCTTTGAAATTCAGCTTTGAAGGATAAGTGACTTTTATTCGACTGTTCCTCTAAATGTCTCCCCCTCTAGGAATTAAAAAGAAAATCCAAAGATTTTCCGTCTGTGAGATACTTTACTTAATTATTGATGGGTGCAGTTGAGGCCATGATTAAACAAATTAGCTCAGCTCTGCTGAGGGAGAAATGATCTTATTGAAAAACAAAACAGAAATTCTCTACAAATCTTTCATGGTTTGGATATGAACGTCTGTGGGTGCCCTCAACTACAGTGAAAGGTGTGTGTGTAGATGTTCGGACGGTTAAGGCAGCGTTGATACCATTGAACGACCAGTGGCCGAGAAGTAGGTCCCAGGCTGGGCATCGGCCAGGATGGCAAGGTGACAGTGAGGAAAAGGACAATATGCTGAGCACAGCTTGCTGTTTAGGAAGAATGGATATGATAATCATCGAACCATGTTAATGAAAGCTTGGCATCCAAGTGAGAGAAATATCTTGAAGAAAAGAAGATTCTGGAAATCTGTAAAAATGGAACCTGACCCTGAATAGGAGTGGTAGGTACAGAGGTGTCTGGAAAGATTTCCTTGAGGGAGTGGTGCTTGAGGTAGGACTGAAGGGTGGGGAAAGCGAAGAGTATTTCAGAGGGATGGGTGTGTGGAAAGGCCCTGTGGCAGGGGGAGGTGCACAGCACTGAAGAAAGAAAAGAAAAGCTCTCAGAAGTCATGCAGATTGCGGCAAGAGGGGTATTTGGAGACTTGGGGTGGGATGGGGAGGGGACATGCAGGGCTACAAGAAACAACACAAGGGCTTCAAGGGGGAACAGGGAGGGGCAGGGCTATGTGCACCACTTCACCCCAAATGACTCCAACTCCGAAGCCCCGTCCGGCCTAAGGTCCAGGCAAAGGGGTGGAGGCAGAAGGCTACTGAGTTTAAAGAGGATGTTCTGAAGGCGTTAGGAAGAAGGCAGTATCTCCATAAAGACCCGGAGCAAATGAAGAGAGCCGCTTAGGAATCAGACCGGATCGCCCTTGAGTCATGGCTCCGCCATATTTCCCCAGCCTCAGTTCATTTGTCTCTAAAATGGGAGCAACAGGCAGATCTCATATAGCTACTGGGAAGATGAAAAGAATGACGGAAAGTGTCAAAGCCAATGCTATCCTTGCCCTAGCCGAGTCACGTGGGCTACTCCATGGGCCACTGGAGGCTTTTGCAATAGGCACCTACCACTGATTTTCTTCTCTTGGCCAATGAGGTCTCTGGCCAGGTGATGTTCTTAGTCTGCCCATGAGACACAGAAACATCAGAAGGACCAGGGGAAACACCCCAGGAACCACTCTCAAAAGATACCCCAGTTTCCTCGCCTTTCCAGGACAGCCCTGGGGAGGTCTCCCGAGAGGGTGCAGCAGGATGGACCCCCAGTTGCCCACAGCAGTGGGCACACTGTCTGTCCGCTCTAACCTTCCAGCTCTCCTGTCTTCACTGTCCTGTACACCCGGGGAGCAATCCCAAAGACACTGTGTGCACTGACCTGCTTCCCCCAGGGGTAAATAAGTCTATGACTATGTAGAGAGCCTCGTACAAAAAAGCATTCAGTCCAGGTGGGTTTTTATGAGTATTGTTATGGGGGAACAGAATTTAAGGAACTACGCTCAGGATTATGAGCCAGAAGGGAGAGCCGAGTTCAGGGCCAGTTCGGTGGACAGAATCTAGAGAACTTCTAGATGCTTTTTCCAGAAAACTCTACCAGCATCAGGACTGACCAAACCTCAGATGGAAAAGATCTTGCCAAGAGAGTTGGAAGTAGTTCTGAGCTTGGAAGAAGGGGAAGAGGAAATTCTGGAAAGGCGGAATCTGTAAGAATCATGGTGAACACAAATTTAACACCAAAAACATCATCCTCCTCATCACGGAAGTCCTCTGTAACAGAAGTACCTACCGGCAGTCTCTCCGCATACAGTGTAGCTCGAGGACACAATTGCAACACGGGCATGTGTGTTTAATGTATACTCAGGCATGGATGCAGCAACGACAACGAATACATCAATATTCCAAGCATCTGCTAATGGCCAGGAATCCACAGAAATGTTCTGCCCTCCTAGAACTGGCATTCTAGAGTGTGGAGACAAACAATAAAAGAACTAAGTGAGAATCTGAGTCTGTCAGAGGGAGATGCATTTTGGAAGCAAATTCAGCACGAGAGGAGAAAGCAGGGCTGCCCTTTTAAACAGGATGACTCTAGGCCTTAGGGGGAGGGCAGCCTCTGCGTAGACAGACCAGAAGCAAATGAGGCTGAAAGCCACAAAGATGTTTGCAAGGAAAAACCATGTTAAGCCAAAGAAGGAGTAAAGCAAAGACCCTGAGCAGTTATAAGGCAGAGGGCAGAACATTTTTTCTGCAAAGGGCCACATGGTAAATAATTCTGGAATTGGGGGTCCCTGTTGAGACAGAGATATGCTGTCTCTGTTACAAGCACTCACTTCTGCTATAGCCACAAATAATATTTAAGTGGGTGATTAAGGCTGTGTTCAAATAAATCTTTACCTATGGACCCTGAAATGTAAATTTCATATAATTTCCATATGACACAAAACATTCTTCCTTTTTGATCTTTCTCAATCATTTAAAATATTTTTAAATGTATTTTTTAGCCCATTGGCTATGCACAAATTAGCAGTGGGCTAGTTCTGGCTCTCAGGTAGTAGCTGGCCAAACCCCATCATTGGAGCCTTGTGGGTGTGAAGAAAGCTTTAGCCTTCACTCTAAGATGGGAAGGAACAGAGGCATTGAACACAAGAGCAGCACAATCTGACTTTGGAGCCGAGGGGCTCTATCTTGCATTGAGAGCAGGTGGCAAGGGAAGGAGGCTGTAAGAGCAAAGGGAAGCACAGAAAGGTGTTGTGAGGCTTCTCACAAAAAGATATTAACTATTCTTTTAATTAAGGGCGTTGTAGTCAGAATGACCATTTGTTATTCCAAATGCGTCTTTGCAATTTCCACTAATGGGCAATGAGCCCTCATGATGTCAACCCGTTATTACAGTGTTTAGAATAAACACATGCCATCAAGAAATGTATCGCTAGATGGAACGAGCCACGGGCAAAAATCCCATTTATATTTCTATTTCATAGCATTGAGATGGCGTTATCATTGAGAAAGGGAGCTTATCTCTTATTTTGCATGTGCTTTTTATCTCTGACTTCAAAGGCAATGCTCTTCGGTCGTGTTTTTAATACCATCGTGTTTGCATTTAACTCAAAATCAAAGCTGCACGAGAGCTCTCGACTGGTTGGAAAGGCATCACCTGGACACCTCCTCCCTCCCAAGAACCTTCTTGGTTCTGGATTTTGAGCCGAAAAGCAGGAGAACTGTTACAAACGTGGATGATATATAACTGAACGGTTTCTGTCTGAAAACAGAATTTACTACCGAGCTATAAAAATGGTGCCATTAGGGCAGGTTGTCAAGAAATGATTAATACCTGTAACTGGCTATCGTTCCTTTATGTCTTCACGTGGGAGTAGGCCATTAATCTGAAATTGCTACCACACCAAGAGTTGTCACTTGCTTTGTTTGTCCACAAGGCCCAAGATGTCTTCTTCAGAAAGGAGAAATAGAACCGATTAAGGGTTGGGCTTCGATTTCTGCCTTAGTGTACAGGTAGTGTGTGTGTGTGTGTATGCGTGTGTGCGCATGTGCATACTGTCCCACAAGTGAGCACAGGGGCTGTTCCGGGGCAATTTAGTGACGTAACATTTTGTTAGTGCACGGATGTGGTCAATGATTCATATTTCTGTTCCCCAGGACCAAGAATTGAAAAATGCTCATAAAAATTGAGCTTGGGGTCATGAACATTATTGCAAAATCCATCCTGAGTTATGGGGGAAAAAAATCAGAGTTTATCTAAATATTTACACTGACTTCCTCCGAGAACCTTATTAATAAAGACTTCTATTAAAGATTTAACACAAATATGAAGTCTGCTTTTTTACCCTCCCTGTATCTTACAGTTTTGTGTGTGTGGTGCTCTTCTAGGAGTTACAAGCACATGAAGTATCATCCCTGTAGCGGGCACCATGATGAGGAAGAAATTGGCAAGGACATATAGGCACCAAAAGAAATTCAAACTTATAACATTGCTAATCCAAATGCAAGAAAATTCATAAGGGAAAAAGGTCTAAGGTAAACCCCTTTCCTAATTGAAATATAATAAAAATAATAACAATACCCTAATAAAATGAAATTGCATATTTGCTCCTACTATGGTGAACTCAGACTTTTAAAAAGGCAGTGCATTTGAGAGACTTCTTGATGATGCAAAAAAAAAGAATGATGATGTGAGTCTGATCCAGGATATTTACTGAAAAGAATCACATCTCAATCATCTCTGCCAATAGAGCAGTAAGAATAATCCAATTCAAAAGGTAATAGAATGAAATGATTTTTGTAGCGGTTGGGCCTTATTCAGGTTTCTTTTTGTACTAATGTTTTAGATGTTTAAGATGCTTAATAAAATATTAAGATAAACATGCTTTTCTACCACAATCTGGCTAGTTGCTTAGGAAAGATGCTAAGGAGGAGTCTGGTTAAAAATATCCCAGAGCAGACACTAATTGTAGACAGTACACTAGATGAGGATTCTGGCTCAAAATGGCATCTAACTTTGGTCATAGTGGAGTACCCAGCACTGGAATTACCCATAAACTAGAAAACTATGAAATCACCGTCTCAGATGCCGTCAACAGTCAGTAAGGATTGATTCCTAAATACCAAATGGTGAGCCCTGTTGTTGTCACAGCTCTGTGGCTTACAAGGCACACTCTAGACTGAAGTCTACGAAGGAAAATAAAGAGAAAGGCCTGGTGATCTCACAGGGTTGAGAAGAGAGAGAGGAGCTGGGGCTGCTGGAGATACTGGATAGGGCTCCAGAGAAGAGGCAGCTATGGAGACAAAGAACTCCAGATGTCTGCAGGGCAGTCCCCTTAGTCTCTTCTGAATAAGAGGCTGGGCCTGGGGAGAGCACAACTCTACAAGGCTGAGCAAAGAATGGCTAGGAGCAGTACAATGAATAAAGCTCAAAGCTAACAGCAGAGGCCCTAGACACCTCCACTCTTTCTAGAAGCCCTGCCTCTATTAGATGAATAAGCCTGGACCAGACTCCTGATACACAAGAGATGGCATGGAAGAGACCCCAGCTGTTCTGGCCAAGGTTGTTTGGGACCAATGTTTAGGTAACAAACCCTGAACATCTGAAGGAGCCTGCATCATCAGCAGAGCCACTCACTTGGTCTATAGGTAACATAGCAATAAGCTCAGCTGAGATCAGCCAAATCCCGCATGGATCAGCAGAACCCCAAGCCAACCCACAGACTCACAATCAATCAATAATGAATGCGCACCAAGTCAGTACTTTTGGGGGAGGGGAGTTGTTACACAGCAGTAGCTAACTGATACACACCCCCCCACACACACCACACATATATATACACACACACATTATATAACTGGTAATATTTAATGCATTCTAATGAAGAGATTTAATATAACGTATCTACTTCAATCAGAATTTTTCTTAACTACTCAAAAGAAATGAGAAAAGATAGGACTGTTGGAATGAATCTTTCTCATTATTTTCTTTTTCAATGACATTTAAAAACATTAACAAATGATGCTTGCAGATTACCTTGTGTTTTTCTCCCCTGGTTATTATTGGCATAACATTATAAACAAGCATCCCCATATCTGGCGATTAGTGTGACTGACGTGGGATAAAAGCTTCAAAATCTTCCAAGTGTAGGCCTGAAATTTGGCATCTTACATCACAAGCCACACTTTCCAGAACAAGAGGGATTTTTTTGTTTCATTTTATTTTTTTTGGAACAGCAACTCACAGAAATGCTTTCTGACTTGGATCATGTTACTACGACAACAGTCCCACACGGCTCTTTAGCTCAAGTTCATTCTTTTAATTAGCAGACGGAGATTCCTCCTCCTCCCCAACCTTTTCCCCTAGGAAAATTTTCCAAACATCTCTGGCTCTTCTCCTTCCTTTGGGTGTTTGCGTGATGCCAGAAGGAATTTGCTAATTAGAATATCTTAGTGTTGGGTGATAGCTTTTGTGATTTTGAGAGTCTTTGTAGAGTAGATTTTTCCTAAGAGGCATTTATTTTTTTCCTGAAAGAAATAATCCCATGATATTTATCTGTACAAAAACTCTCACTTTGACAAAAAGGGAATTAAGAGTGGGCTTCTGATAGGGAGCCTGGCATTCATGTTGGCACAATGGGGTTAAGAGTGTGGGAGTATCCTGGACTGAAATTCTTCCTTAACTCTGTATGACTTTATTAATTCATCTAACAGATTTTGGGGCATATTCCAGGTATATCACCAGATATAATGGTGATGAATTTTTGTGAACTATGACAAGACAGTGATGAACAAGCCTTCCTCTTCATGGAGCTTAAACTTAAACTATAGAAAGTCATACCTGCTAGGAGACAGTATACAGGAAAATTAATTTATCTATCTGGACTTTCTTTTTCTGACCTCTAGAATGGGTATAATCTTACTATTGCCATTTCTGCATTCTGTGAGGTTTCCGTGAGGAAATTCATGGACATATCAGTCGGGTTGCATTCCACCATGAATAATGGAAAGCCTACTATGAAGTTTATCAGTTGCAGGTTACAAGAGTCTGGAAGCAGACAGTTGCTGGTGTTATTCCAATGGCCCCACATGGGAAGGTCTTTTGGGTTTTCCGTCAGACTCCAAACCCGGCTGCTGCGGTTCCAGCTGCATTAACAGCAAGATGAAATGGACCAGCCAAACCAAGCTATCACTTTTAAGACTAAAGTGACAGCTATTGGAGAACCCACCCAAACTTTAGATTAGACCTTAATGGGCCAGACTGCATCACAGGGTCACAGGAAGCTGTGAATGTGAGTACGTGTCTTTCCCAGCCTCTACAGAGGAGGGCGTTGAAACTGGATCCACCAAACTAGATGCTGGCTGTAAACACTTAACTCAAGTAGGGCGTAGTATAAGCACTCTGTGCCTGCAAGCTATCTGTTTCTTCATGTTCTTGAGTTCTAGACACAAGAGGATTTTCCAGGGGAAGTAGGCTGATGCAGCCAGCCAGGAAATTGGATTTTCTTTGACCCAATCAATTTAGGACCAGCAAGCAATTTCCAGGGACCGAGCATAACTGCTCAGAGAATTTTAAATAAAACAGCAACTATATCCAGGTGATATCAGAAAATGTCATTTACAAGAGAAGGAGCAATGCTCTGTAGAGATTAATGGTTTACAAACGGCAGACTGAGGACACCGTGGAAGCCTTAAGAACATCCTGGGATGTAGCAAATGTCCCCAAGTAACCTTTTAAATTTCATGTTTTCATGACTTTAAATAATTTAAATAATAACATTTAAATAATAACACCCTTTCTTAATTAATATAGTCTGTTCTGGATTATGTGGATGATTTCTGCATTAGTCAGGTTCAATTAAGTTATGCTGATATAACAGACAGCTCCAAAAAATCACAGTGATTAATCCAATCAGTGTTTCTTTCTCTGAGCAGGACCATGACTCAGCTCAGTGACAGAAGCTGCTTCAGTCAATGGAAATGTCAAAATGCATCCCCCAGTGACTGCAGCTGGGAGAGAGGACGTGGAGTGCCGGGCACTGGCTCCCACTGCTTCTGCTCATATTTCACCAGCCAAAGCAAGCCCATCGCTACACCTCAGTTTTGTGCACTGAGGAACATGTCATCTTCCTCTCTGTTTCAGGAAGGGGGCGGGAACTGCAAATGTGGTGGTCCCATGAGTACCAGTTTACTGAGCCTCTGAGTACTGTTGCTTCAACTCAGTGCCCAGGTATGAATATATGACTGAGTTGAGGTCAAGTCATGCTACTGTGATTTAATCTCTCCTTTACAAAGAGAATATACGTGTACGTAACATGTGAATGGTTCGTTCATACCAATGGACGGTATTAAATGGTTTAAGGTCATAGGTTCTGGGCCGTGTGAAGCTCAAGTTCTGGCACTACCACTTGCTAGCCATGGGAACCCAAGCAAGTTTTCCGTTTCTCTGTGTCCGAAGATCCTCTTTCCTAAAATGGGGGGATCAGTGTAGCAGGACATCAGGAAGAGGCAGAGATTAAATGAGATGACATAGGTCATTCCTGGCACACAGTAAACACCGTACTAATGGTAGAAGCCATTATTATGGTCGCTGCTGCCATTGTTATAAGTCTCAGCAAGACAGAGAGCCTCTCAATGAGCTTTTTCCTGCATGAATTGGAAGAGCTTTCCAAAAGGTCAATCCCATACACTCACCCCCCCAGAAACACATCACCTAGATCTGCACGAAAGAGATCAGGTTGGCCCAAAGTGAAGTGGACATCGGGCAGTGTTCTGAAGTTCTTAAAGGAGTGAGTCAAGTCAGATCATTAACATGCAACATTCATAAGCAATAATCATTACAGGAGTGGAAATATTAGCCCTAGGAATGACACAGAAGGCATGACATCCGTTTCGATGTTTTTGGAAGTTGGTTTTCAAGTCAGACCTCCGTGACACTATGTACAACGTATTACTGAGCAAAGCTGAATACCTAGATTTTACTGTTTTCTTAAAATTTGCTTCGTCCCCTTTTCTCTTCTGGAGGTTCCAAGGAGCTGGGAAAGGAAAATGCTACAGAGAAGAGTGCAAAGGACTGGTCCTTGGTAGTGGGTTTTTTGGTTTGGTTGGCTTTTTGTTTTTGTTTTGGTGGTGGGTGGATTTTTTGTTGTTGTTCTGTTTTCTGAAAACATTCTTGTTTTCTATATATCTACCTTATGGAGCCTCTAAGAGACCTAATTCCACCTAGGTATATAAATATTTATAACCCCATGTGCAGAACACTGCAATAATAAAATATAGGAACATTTTTAAAAACATCGATGACTTTAATTTGGTGTTGGCAATTAGGATTTTCAAAACACAGAGGCTATGAATATATGAGTACCTAAATTGATCTCCAACGAGCCATCTTTCATGAAACATATGCATCTTTTACGCTTTGTAAACACCAAAGGCCTTGAAAAGCAATTGCTCAACAAATAATTTTTTAATGCCACTTTTTCATTACAACAGCCCAAAGTCATCAGGTAATAGGCAACTAATGAATTTCTTCCTCAGGTTAAAATTTTAAATGAAACTTTCCACGTCAGGAATTTTCCTCATGACATTAAAATTCAAATAGTTTTATGCATAAGTACAGCCTTCAAAAAGTAATTGGTAATAAATGCAGCCAATGTCTTGCATTATTCCCTACCTAATTTTCAAAATTTGATTTTCCAGTGTAAAACTCAAGGCAAAACAATAACCAATCATGCAGCTAATTGCTATGAAATACGAAGGCATCTTTCCACCAGTTTATTTTGTAATACGGTTTGGTTTTATTTACCTCTGATGCACTTGAAACATTACAACTTGTTTATTCTTATGAGAACTAATGGTAAAACAGAGTCTTAATTTGAGAACTAGACAATCGGGCTTCTTTTGGCTTGTTTACAGAATGATCTGTCTTCCTTTCCTGAGCAGCAAATAAAAGGCTTTTTTATAGGCTGAAAGAAGGTAGGTAATCGCTCACATAACGAGGAGATCTGTCCTACCCAGTGGAGACAGGGAGCCAAGCTTCAACCGTAACTGATCTTTAAGGAAAAGGGCAATATGAATTTGACTCGGTATTTATATATCTCCCTTGAAATTGATGAAACTTATAAACTTATAAACAACTAGATATTCTAACTTTATTGTGTCTAAAAATCTTTGTTTTCCTTGGCCACATGGTTAAGATTCCCAACCCCGTTTTTTGTTGTTTTTTTTTTTTTCTTTTTTTTGCTTTAATCAGGTTTTTGGTTGTTTTTTTTTTTTTTTTTTAATTAACTTAGATCTATTGCTGACAATGAAACACTCACAAGCCCATTTCTGCTGGGCTTCATAAATGCAAGCAAGAGAAAAATTTCCCCTATTTTTTCCATCCAAAGTCATTTCAAAACAGCAAATTCTTAATGAGCTCCATCGAGAGACTGCCAATCAAGTAACTCTTTAGCATTTTCCAGTTATGAAGGCCATGCTCATATCCAGAGGCACATACAATTTTAAAAGGTTATGAAACCCCCAATCTAGTTTCCATAAACTCATTCACTTCCATCCAAATGCTAGAAAACCCGCTAACCATAATCGTCTGTGTTGTCAGATACTAATGGGTTCGTTATGGCAATTATCACATTATAGTAAAGACTGTGCTCACTGGGGGTGGTGTTCCTCAACAGCTCATGAGTCTTCAGAGAGAGGGCCATGCTTATTAATCTTGGTACCCCTGGCTCCTTGCCCAGATACAAAACGGGGATGCAAAATTGTTGGTTGAATGAATAAGTCAACAAACATTTATTGCGTGTTCACTACATGGTAGTTACTGAAGAGATAGTAATGAATGCAGACCCTATATTTGAGTACAGATGACAAACTGTAGACGAATATTTACATGAACACGAACAAAATATCAGAAAGTGATAGGTGTGATGAAGAGAATTAAAATCAGGTAACAGGGTTGAGCAGTAGTTCTCCAACAGTGATCTCCAGATCAGAAGCAGCTAGTGTTAGGTCTGCGGCCCTGGAAATGCAGGAGGAACAATAAAATGGCCACCAGACCGCCATCTTCCCCCTACCCAGGACTTTCTTGCCAGAAGGACATCTGTCAAGGACATGTCACCTCGAGTAAACCAAAACTTATGCGAGAAACAGAAACCAGCCACTTTGGGACTTTCCAACCCCCAACCTCTAACCTTACCAAATATGGTTATGAGCCCTCGCCCTGCCTTGGCCCAATAAAAGCTCACTCAACTCCTTCCCAGGTGCGACTTCCCCGACTCTCCTCTCCTGAGTCCCGGAACCTCACCCGAGAGCGCCTTTAATAAACCTTGCCTTGCGTCTATCTCGCCTGGTGTTGCGTGTATCTCGCCTATAAAACCTCACAGCTAGGAACTTCTTAGAAATGCTAATTATTGTGCCTCATCCCAGACTCACCTGAATCAGAAACCCTGGGTATAGCGTAATCTCTACCAAGCACGGCAGGTCACGTGTGATCAGGGTTAAGGACCATTAAGATAGAGCTCCAGGGTAGCCCCTTTAGAGAGACAAGCAAAGATTTTGCTAGGACCACATCTCTCTCTAAGAAGTGATATTTCAGGTAAGAGCTGGATTTTAAAAAAGAGGCAGCCATAGGTAGATCAGGAGGGAGAGCATCACTCCAGGCAGAAAAACCAAAGATCACAAATTCTAAAACAAGGACAAGCTTGTTGAGTTTAAAGACAAGAAAAAAAAAAAAGACCGCCGTGGCTGGCATCGGACACAGTAAAACTTGAGTGGAACACTGGAGGTGACAGACAAGGAGGAAACCCTCTTATCTGTGTTGAAGGTCATGATGGGGACTTTGGGTTTGATTCTGAGTAAGAGGATAGCATGAGCTGAAGATACCAGAACAAAGGACTTACTTGATAATGCACACAGGATGTATCACGGGCCTGATACATACATTTCTCAAGCTTCTTTTGTCCAAACAAGTATTGTGCTCTTCCAAGAATGAAAACGAATCGATTCGCTGGTTTGAGATAATCAGGTTGGGAACCCCTCTGTGGGCTACACCTTCCCATGCTATGACAAGTGAACCTGCTTTGGAGCAAGAGATTTTCAGGGAAAATTATTCCCAGGTCGGGTCGCCATCCCTTAGCTGCTACAGGCTTTTATAAATACTGCTTTGCCAATGGGCTTCTTCCTAAACTGAGAGCAAAATCTAAAGTTGTCAATGGATAAAGCAGGGTGGTGCCAAACTGAGGAAGAAAAGAGATGAGAAATCTTTTGATCTCATTCATCTGGTTCCCATAATGAATGCTGGATCTTGAGCTTCCGGGGGAAAGAGGGCTAGCAGAGTCCCACTGATGAAAGAAAACAACATCGCTAATTAACAAGTATCAAAACCACCAGCTAATTACCACTACACTAGGGAAACTTTTTAAAAACCGCAAATAAATAGCCAATGGGCCTTAGTCCTCTATTAATGCCAAAATAACTAAACATAGTTGTTTGCTAAGAGCACGTTTATAATAACACTCTGTGCCCTTATTTTTCTACCATCTGTAATTATATTTCATTAAAGTAGTTGCTGTTCTTCCAAAATGCAGCATCTCTCACACTAGAGAAGACAGAAGCATGGACAATTTATGAACCTAGAAATTCTAATTTTATTCTGATAGTTGCAGTAATGAATAATTTACATATTAATGTTAATTAGATGAATTAATAATTTTTCTCAAGTGGCAAGATTATTATTAAAATAGTTCATCCTTAAGGACAGTGCCCCATTTCTTTGCAGTTCTACCCAGCAGAGGGTTTGCGAGGCCACCAATTTTTACCTCTTGTCTCTTATCTAGATCTGCTATCTATTAAAAATAAATTCCAGCATACCTTTTTTTTTCTCCACACATTTGCATGTAAATTAGAGCTCTCTTTCAGTAGTAGAAAATTTCTTTCTTTTCATTCTAAATTACTGGCCTGTTAATAGGTTTCTGCATATTTGTTTTCTGATTCACAGCTCCCCTCATTAAAAAGAAAATACTTTGAATGTTATTTGGTTAGAGATAACTGGAGAGAAATTTGTAGAAATGGTTTTTAAGTTTTTAAAAGATCATTTACTTTGGAAGAAATACACGGAGACATTGCAGAAACACCTTTTTTTTTTTTTAATAAAAATTTGAGAATGAAAACTAAAACCTACCTATTGGCATTCAAGTGGTTCAATTATTGCTGTCACCACTTTTTCCATAGGATTCCATTAATTCCCTCAATATTTTACAAGGTTTCACAGAGTCATTCTAAAGAGTGTAGTACACTCAGATCCATCTATCAATCCTTACTGTATAATAAATAAATGATGTCTGACTTGCCCACTAGGGTAAAACAGTAACAATAATAATCTCTGATTCTGAATTATTTACAAGCTAATTAGAAAGATGAGCTAATTTCTGAAAAGATAGTGGATACCACAAAGGGGTATGTGCTATGTATCCAATAAACAATCTCTGGGATATTAATTTCTGAGCATCGCTGACCACTCGAACCAGCTGGAGACTTTCCAGAAATACAGATTCCCAAGCAACGCCCTTTCCTGAATTCCCCTGAATCAGGCTCTTTGAGGGGAAGGCAGAGGACACCAAGTTTTCAAATAGCTACCATGATCACCACGAGACATCAGACCTGCCCAGTCCATGAATCCCTGCTCTGGGATTTCAGAGGAGGCAGAATCTCATTTCCACCAGAAAGGGTCAAGGAGGTCTTTGTAGGTTAGTTTAGATCAGGGGAGGGTGACAGTCCAGGTGGTGTGACCTGTCTGAGCAAAAGCAACGATGGCCACGAGCACACAGGGGAGGACCAGGGCCAGACAACAGGGCACCCATCCCTTGGTCCAGGCTCTGGAATGCGCAAGCTGGTAGGGGACTAAGTGTTGCCTTGAATTTGCAAATCCTTTAAGGGCAGGTGTGTATGAGAAGCTAGAAAAGAGCTAAGAAATATTAAGTGCTCTCTTCTCTACCTTATCAGAACTTTTGCTTGATGCCTTGACCCTTCTTCAAATGTAATTACTGTGTCATTGGTTGCCAAGCCCAACACCCATTAAAAAACAAATATCCATGCGTTCCTCCCAGTTAAAAATTGTGATTACGTTTCAGTACATGTATAGTAATTTATTCTATATTTTTAATACATACTACACTATATTATGTATGTTGTACCACCTGAATTAAAAATAGACTTTTATAAATAGAACTTTTTAAAGAACTGAACCTCTTAATAGTTGTAGATTTAATATCATATATTCAGGGTAAAACACCTTTTTTGTTCCCTAAAAATTATTATAAATATTTTATGGGGAAAATATGATTGAATATGCTTTATTATTTTTTAAAATGCATACGGAACAACGATTTAAAAGTATGATTCCAAGCTAAATGTTGTTTTCCGAGTCAGTCAAGGGTTACAAAGACATCTCAGAAAGATACATGGAGGGGTGCCTGGGTGGCTCAGTCAGTTACGTGTCTGCCTTTGGCTCAGCTCATGATCCCAGAGTCCCAGGATCAAGACCTGCTTCGGGGTCCTGCTCAGCGGGGAGTGTGCTTCTTCCTCTCCCACTCCCCCTGCTCATGCTCTCTCTCACACTCTCTCTCTCAATAAATAAATTAAATTAAAAAAAAAAAAAGATGCATGGATCCAAACAGAAGGACACTAGTAGCCATTAATCCTAGATGTTGGTGCTCGTTTTCAAGTCCAACTGCCAATTCAAATAAATTTTTAAAAAAAAAATCCTGCTTTCTAGATAATCAGTTCACCAGTTCCATAAATTAAATAGCAGATCTCTTTTCATGTTTAAAATGAATAGCAGATTTTAAATGAATAGCAGGTATCTTTTCATTTTTAAAATTTTGTTGGGTTCACAAACCCAACAAAAATCTTCCTCAGAAATATTTTTTCACATATTAGAAATTCTGTCTCCATGTTTTTATTTTTATTTATTTTTAAAATCTTAACCGCCCACCCCCAGATTCATTTTTAAAAGGCCTTTCCTACAAGTTTCTCTTAAAAAGCACATGGCTTCTCACTGTTAAAACATCACCATTACCCTGAATGGACAGTCTAACCTCCCCTCATACCCAACATCCTGGGGAGAGAGGGCGGGACCGTTTCCAACAGATTTCACTTAACCTTGAAATACGGTGGGGATTATAGATCCTAGAGGTAGGAAAGGAATAGCGCTGGCATTTTCTTGGTACGTGTTTATGCTTACATAATCATTTGCTATTTTCAATCTATATTTTCTTTGCAAGACTCTTATTCGGTCCTTTGCAATTTCGTGAGGGTGAAAACCGGGTAGCGTTGTCTAGGAAGCACTTCACAGTGTGCGTGGAACCTGCATTCCTTCAGCAGTGACCCAAGAGGCCAGGCACTGCTACCCACCCTCTAACTGAGGACTTCCGCTCTTCCCTCCCTCGTCCTCCCTTTGCCACACGTGGAGTGCTGGAGGGATGACTGCCATGCATAAGAACTGGGTGAAGATGCCGAAGTTGATTTCTGTAATAATTAGTGGTAAAGATCTGTTCCTATATGCGTAAACCTAAGTATGAGTAAAAGTCGTACGGTTTTCCTCGGCCACCTGCCCAGCCCTCCTGGGCCCCCTTAGGATGTAGGTACCCCACGGTGGCCATCACTGAGCCAGGCTGGTTTGCTATCACTGCTCAGGGAAGGTATGCGGCAGCAGAGAGCAGAGAAAATGATCTCTTCCTTGTTTGGAAATTTCAAGAAGGAAGCCCTTGGGAGAACAGTAAAGACTCCGAGCAGGGCCTACAAACTTGGGGAAATAAATGATAAGTAAAAGGTCTGCCTCTACCCGGCAGAAAAGAAAGAGCGGAAAATACTTTTTTTTTTTTTCTTTCCCAGAGAGAGAGAGGTGGGGAGGGGCTGAGAGAGAGGGAGAGAGAGGATCTTAACCAGGCTCCACGATCGGTGTGGAGCTGGACCTAGGGTTCAATCCCACAAAACCGAAAGTCAGACACTCCACTGACGGAGCCACCCAGGTACTCCTAGAAAATACTTCTTTCGGCTGGAGGAAGGGAGAAATTAAAGTGGAAAGAACAAGAACTCTCTAGGATGTTAGGGGTCATGAAAGGAAAGCCCCAAGCCTACTCCACAGGGAGATTTGCAGAATCCTAGAGAAGAGAGAAACTGTGCTTTGAGAAATGCGATTTCCCCCTGAGTACGGACCCGAGCACAGGACTCCCAGCTAAGACGTGAATCCACTGTATTGCGATACCCACACATTTGCAAGATGTCCTGAAACTTCCTTTATAGATGAACTGAGATTTATCTCTTAATCCTTTCCTCTATGCTACACTGAATTCCAGGATTTAGGAAGCATGCCCTGAACTTGAATGCCTAGGACCATTTTACGAGGTAGGTGTTCGAAACATACCTGTTGAACCGTTGCCCATCAAAAACCATGTCGAATGTTAGCTGCTTAGCATCTCCACGTCTCCAATATTCAGAACATGTGTGGCAGGGACAATCCCCAATACAAATAATGAAACATTGAGGAAAGATGAAACACTGAGGACAGACTACTAGTCTACACTGGCTTGGGTGTTGTTTTTAGCTTTACAATAAAAATGCAAGGTAATACGTATTGGAATAAGGTCTTTGCTGTGGACTTTTGGCTCTAAAAATAAAAATGAGTACTCAAGTTTGGCCACTTAAAAGTCTGAACATGTGGTGCCCCTTCAGTACACCGGTTTCTTAGGAAACTTTGGAAATGCTACTTGCCTCGCAATGCAACTTTCGTTACTAATCTATCCTAATTGTGCCCTCAACCATGACGCTAAACTGCCTGTGGACATATATAATCACAAGATTCACCTGTGCAAACTGCAGGTTCATAATCGGGCTCTACTGCTCGCACGATCAGCCACTCAAATGAGGAAGGATG
The DNA here is from genome assembly GCF_963455335.1 of Martes martes. Taxonomy (NCBI): domain Eukaryota; kingdom Metazoa; phylum Chordata; class Mammalia; order Carnivora; family Mustelidae; genus Martes; species Martes martes. The sequence goes on from NC_137896.1 coordinate 7,373,577, forward strand.
TGGTTGCAGAATTCAATGCATCCTATTTAAGAAAAATTCAAGGACATAAACAAGACCTCCTTCAGACAAATGCATTCTGTATGGCAAAGACAAACTGTGGGATAGTGAGAAATTTTTAAAATATCTCGCACCTTTGCTAGAAGGTAATTGGAATGACCTAGCTGCAAAGATGTTCTGTAATTGCTGCTCTAAGAAAGCCAATAATACCCCCTCAAAGCACACCAGAGAGGGACGATGAGCACCATCTGGCCTGTTTTCCAAAACAGTTGGTCACCACAGCTGATGTTAATTCTAATGTTCATTTCTTCCGAAATGAGGTGGGGGCTGGATTCAGTGGTCTCCAGAGATGTCCCAAGGCTCTAGCTCTCAATCATGGAAAGATCTTTTTCTGTTGGCTGTTAACATTTGTCTTGCTTAAACATGGTGATAACTTTAGTGTTTTTTCCAATCACAAAGTCCTTCATGGTTGGAGCAAAAAATGTGGGATAAAAAAGGAAAACATAATGAAATGAGTAAAAATTACCCATAATCCCAACACTCAGGAAAAATGACTTTTAATATTGTTTTTTTATATATATCTATAGGATATGTTTATTTCTCTCATTAATTGGTTGATTGATTTTAAGATTTTATTTATTTAGTTGACAGAAACAGCGAGAGAGGGAACACAAGCAGAGGGAAAGGGAGAAACAGGCTTCTCGCTGAGCAGGGAGCCCAGTGCAGGGCTCTATCCCGGGACCCCGGGATCATGATCTGAGTCAAAGGCAGACACCGAGCTACCCAGACACCCTATTTTTCTAATATAAATTAAAATAAAATTATATTTACTATGTTTGACTAATTTTTATCTGCTACTAAATATCGTAGATATTTTGCGTGTCAGTAAAATAACTACCAGCAATAGTTACGATTGTATAATTGGAATGCGTCAATGGATCAGAACGTATTAGCCATTCTCATATTGATGAACATTACATTATCTTTAACATTTTGTCATATCATTCTTTTCTTTTAAAAAATCAGCTCTCGTGAGGTATAAATTGCATGTCATAAAATCTACTGGCTTTCAGCGCAGAATTCAAGGAATCGCAGAGATACAAGCAAATTCTCTTCTAGACAAAAATGCATGCATATGGAAAGTTACTTCCTTAACATAAATTCCTAGAAATGGAATTACTAAAGTATGCATGTGTCTTAAGATTTTTTTAAATATAAATTACTAAGATGCTGTCTAGAAATACTGTGCTGGGAAACAGTTCTGTCTGATCGCAGAACACTTTTTCAAAGACATAGTCAGGAAGGCAACTTTGGAAAGATCTTCGGTGTAAGTCCACAAATCCCTGCATATTTCTGGCCCTTGCATACTTGTCCAGCCCCACCATACGCCTGTCCCCTTGTGCACTCTGCTTCCCACAATATGGTAGCTCTCGCCCACTCAAGGTATTTGCAGACTCTTGGCCCTGCTGGGCTGGGCCTTTTGCAAAGCTATGCTCCATCGGCCAGCATGGTGGATCTTTGCATCATTCATGTTTCCACCTAAAATGTCACCTCCTCAGATGGCCCTTCTGTAAACCAAGCCATCCAAAATGGACCCACCCAATGTTCACGATGCAGGCACCATGTTTGTTTCCTCCAAGGAGCTCGTTCAACTTAAACAGCTATTTGTTGGTTTATTTTTTTTTTTCTTTCGTCTTGTCTAAGATAATGACCAAAAGGGTAGGGAAGTTATATGTCTCTTCCACCTCTGCAACCCTAAGCACCCACCATGAAACCTGTGTGACAGATGTCATACATATTTGTTGAGGAAAAAAAAAAAAAGGATAAATGAACAACTGAAAGGTATTTACCAGCATGTGCCCTGCACCTACAAAATCAGCTGGACAAATTTAAATTTGCTTATTAGTGTTGCAAGTCCATAAGTCTCAAATATTACTGATACAAGAAAGTCTAGGATGCTGATGGATAACAGAAGACGAGTGTTAACTTTGAAGCAAATTTTCCTCACATCTCATTTCATCTTCAAATAATGCTGACCTGGGCTCCTGCTCTAAGACATCACAGAAATTGTGTGATCAAGTTCACTGAAGATGTCCATGTTGCTAAAGATTCTGGACCCTTCTCTGTTCTTCACTAGCAGTTGGCAGAGTGTGCCCATTCTATCCTCCCAAGACATTCTCCTTTCTTCGCGTCTGTTTTCTTGCTACCTCTCTAGGGTTTCTTTCTCAACTTCTTCCTCTACCTGACCTCCAAACAGGGCAGTGCCTTGGGAATTCACCAGCTGCCCTCTTCTTTAGCTTTCTAACTAGAAATGCCTTATCCAAGCCATATTCCTAAATATTGTGTACGTGCTACAATGCTCAAATACTAGTCTCCTGCCTACGGCCCTCCTCTGACCTCCAGACACATCTGTATACCTGATGACTACTTGACATTCAACTACTATCTTCCACTTAGTGCATCGAATGCAGAGTTTCTGATTCAAGCCCTTACCCTGTCCTTCATCACAGGTACACTCAAGGTCATTTCCTCCCCCAGACTTCGCCATCTTGTTGAATGAAACTTCTATCCACCTCCCAGTCATGGAGTTCTTGATTCCTTTCTATCATCAGTCATGTTGATCTGTAAATGTATCTCGGAAATCCCCTCCTTCTCTCCATCTCTACGGTTGCCCCTGTCATCATTTCCCATCTGGACTGTGGTGAGAGTCTTTGGACTTCTCAGCACGTTCACTCTTGATTACACAAGAGTGAATCTTTCCCCACAGAGAAATCAGAAAGACCTTTACAAACTGCAACCCAGACCATACCATTCCTCTGCTGAGGAGTGTAACTGTCCTCTGTTCTTTGGAAGATAGCCACACTTTTTATCGGTGGGGACAAGATAACTACAGTACACGTTTTCTACTTAAAAAAAAAAAAAAAAGCAGGAATGAAGAGTACGGTTGAATTACTAATCTGTAATTTTTCTAAAATCCAGATGATCACATTGTGCGGGCTTCTTACTCCGGAGATAGGGAATGCCCTTGATTAGAACCCATTTATGCTCCCTGGGTGTGGCTAAGGAGCTCTGTGGGGTCTCTTTTATAAGGAGACCAATCCCACTCATGAGGGCTCAACCCTTATGACCTAGTCAATTCCTTAAGGTACCACTTACTAATATCATCACCTTTCAGGGTTAGGATTTCAACAGAGGAAACATAACAGAGGGGGGAGACATAAACAATTCAGACCATAGCAGAGCCCCAATCCTCAATGTGAAGATATTTGCAGATGGGACCTTTGAGGGGTTAATTAGAGGTGGATGAGGCCACGAGGATGGGGTCCTCATGATGGAATTAGTGCCCTGATAAAAAGAGATACCAGAGGGTTGCCGTCTCTGTCTCCCTTTCTGAGTGCACACACCTTGGAAAGTCTGAGTGACCACACAGCAAGAAGGCAGCCATCAACAAGCCAGCAGGAGAGCTTGCACCAGTATCCAGCCATACTAGGATTCTGGTGTTGGGCTTCCAGCCTCCAGAACTATAAGAAATAAATTTCTGCTAGTTCAGCTACTCAGTCTATGATATTTTGTTGTGGAAGCCCAAGTCAACTAACACAGTACGTTATTATTTGGCCTTAAGGTACCTATGTGAATAGGCATGCCTACACATCTCTGGTATCTATGATAAATTCAGGATCAAAAGGACCCACGGGGAAGGACACCTTTGTGTTGCAGGTGGGCCATCATATGCATTGGGAGATGGTTAGCACTATCCCTTACCTAGATTCCAATGGACCACCTTGCCCAAGTTGTGATAAACAAAAATGTCTCCAGACATTGCTATGTCTTCCCTGAGTGGGAAAAACTCTACTGGGTTGAGAACCACGCATCTAAACTCTTCTCTGGCATCAACCCCTTTGGGGAATACCAGTGTGGTTAATGTCTTCTTGCAGCTAATTCATGCTCTTTGATGTTTCAATCTGTAAAAGTGGCAAGTGCCTTTAAAAAAAAAAAAAGAAGGACTTCAACACTGACAAATTTTAAGCAGTCACCATTTCAATGGAAGTTACAACATGTGAACAATGTTCTTTATAATTCAATTTTTCCCCCAATCTGATACAGCAGCAGCAAATCCATGGGTGGCCCTATCTTTGCTGATGGCAGACTTCCAAACTCAAAGAAATCCGTATGTGGCACCATGCCTTGTCACTAGTGCCCTTAAGCGAAAGAAAATTTAGAGTGGTGGCATTTTTTGACAGTCTCTGAAATGTCTGATTTCACATATTTTAAAAAACGAGTCAGTCACAGTGGACTCACAGTTGGCAAATAATTATATGGTAACTGTTGCTAGTCCTGATAAATATGACAACTTCCATTAAATAGATCATCGTTGACTATTTCAGAGCTGCGTGTAGTAGGATTGCAGCTATTCTTATTAATTTCATATTTAGAAAAAGTCAAATATAAAGCCCAGATGTGCCATTAGATATTATAGGTTTTCCTGAAATTGTAAAACTCTCTTATTCCTCAAATGCCTATCTTCTTGGTATGGGCAGGACTTTACAGGATATCTGATCAGAGTTGAGAGATTAGGTCTTTGACACCACCATCTCTTTTTGTTGCTGTTAAGATTTTATTTATTTATTTGAGGGAGGGAGAGAGCATGAGCAGAGGGAGAGGCACTAAGCAGGGAGCCCGAAACGAGGCTGGATCCCAGGACCCCAAGATCATGACCTGAGCTGAAGGCAGACGCTTAACCGACTGAGCCACCCAAAGGTCACCCAACCATTTCTTCTTAGTCACACAGCATTAATCCACTGATGGGCTGTCACTGCGACCTCCGTGAATCCTTGGAGGATGGAACATGTAAACCAGAAGATGTAAATACACCTGAGAAAGAGCAATTTCATTTCACATGACCCCCAACATACTAGAAGGGCAATTTCTGAGTTCCTGCAAGTATTTCATCTTCCACCCCAATTCTGACTGCTGTCGGGTGAAGAGTTTTTAGAATTTGTTCCCCTAAAGGAGGAGGCTCTAACTGCAAGTCAAGAGCACCCAATTTTGTTCTCAGTGGCCACAGAGGAGGGGAAAAGATTGCGTTTCCCCAAACATCCTACATTTGGCAACAGGAAACCAAATTCTGAAGCAAACCTTGAAAACAACCTTTCTGAGCACAGACGCCTGATTGGTGGGGTGTGGGGCTTGTTAAGGTCTTTATTGAAAGGTCTTTAGAAGCTCGAGAATATGAATTATTTTCCTCTTCTGAATATTTCCCCTTCTCCTTTAATAAAAGAATAATGAAAAGCAATGAATGGAATGCCCCCTGGGAAACAACAACAAAAAAACCTGCAGAAACTAACCGAGTTAAAACCTGAAACTTCGCTCTCATGCCCAACTGCAATCTCCCTTCTCAGAGGAAACGACTGTTCTAATTTGGTACATTCAAATCTTCTTAAAAAATGAAAATAGTATTTGTGGTGTGTGTGTGTGTGTGTGTGTGTGTGTGTGTGTGCATTTCTATAACTGGGGAATTTTACTATCTTACTGCTATGCATCTTGATGCTTTCATGCAACTATGTAACACAGATATATTCTTAAAGCTCACTGTTGGGAACTGGCATGCTGTAACTGTTTTAAAACTAATGCCCTCCTGAAAGATATCAGGTACTTCGTAAACCTTGCAGCTTCCACCCGCAGACATATCCAGTTCTGACCGTAGGTCACACTTCCAGCTCCCCTCCCCTGGTTCAAGCTGCTATCCTGCCTCTGCGAGGGTTCACAGTGGCCTCCTCACTGGTCTCCCAGCTCTGACCCTCCCCTCCATGCAGTCCAATCCCCACTCAGCAGCCTACGTGATCTGATTAAAACACCAGGCACACCGTGTCACTCCTTGGCTCCGAACCCTCCTCTCGTTCTCACCTCACCCCAAATTTTCTATTTTTTTTTTTATTTTTTGAGGAACCTCCACACTGTTCTCCAAAGTGGCTGCACCAATGTGCCTTCCCACCAACAGTGTAAGAGGGTTCCCCTTTCTCCACATCCTCTCCAACACTTGTTGTTTCTTGCCTCGTCGATTTTGGCCATTCTAATTGGTGTAAGGTGGTATCTCAATGTGGTTTTGATTTGAATCTCCCTGATGGCTCATGATAATGAACACTTTTTCATGTGTCTATTAGCCATTTGTATGCCCTCTTTGGAGAAGGGTCTGCTCATGTCTTCTGCCCATTTTTTGACTTAATTATCTGTGTTTTGGGTGTTGAGTTTGAGAAGTTCTTTATAGATCTTGGATATTACCCCTTCATCTGTAGTGTCATTTGCAAATATCTTCTCCCATTCTGTGCGCTGCCTCTTTGTTTGGAACAAAAATCTTAAATTTTGTATGGAACCAGAAAAGACCCCTGAATCGCAAAGGAAATGTTGAAAAAGACAAACAAAGTTGGGAGGCATCACGTTGCCTGATTTCAAGCTCTATTACAAAGCTGTCATCATCAAGACAGCATGGTACTGGCACAAAAACAGACACATACTCCAGTGGAACAGAATAGAGAGCCCAGATATGGACCCGCAACTCTATGGTCAACTAATCCTCAACAAAGCAGGAAAAAATATCCAATGGAAAAAAGACAATCTCTTCAATAAATGGTGCTGGGAGAACTAGACAGCTATGTGTAGAAGAATAAAACCAGACCACTCTCTTACACCATAGATAAACTCTAAGTGGATGAAAGACTTCAACGTGGGGTAGGAATCCATCCAAATCCTGGAGAAGAGCATAAGCCGTAACCTCTTCAACATGGGCCACAGCAACTTCTTTCAAAATACGTCTCCAAAGGCAGGGGAAACAAAAACGAAAAGGAACTTCTGGGACTTCATCAAGAGAAAAAGCTTCTGTACAGCAAGGGGAGCAGTCAACAAAATATTTTAAAACCAGGGTGAGCCGGAGAAAAGTTTCTGGTATCAGAGCATGTAAAGAATGGTTGCTGGTGAGGGACCCCAGCTGTGCTCAGTGTAGACAATTACATCAAATGATGCAGTTGGAGTCCTGGCCTGGGTAGGACACTGACGAATTTCACAACTGGAGTCATTTCTGATATTTATTTCCTCCATTCACCCATCACCAGATGACAGGGCCAAAAAATAAGCCAGAAAAAAAAATCAAGTGGTAAAAAAGCGTAAGCAATGAAGGCAAGCGGGGTGGGCGGAGGCCTGAGCGCAAGGCTGCCACGGCGGAGCGCCACCGTGACTTTGAACCCTGGGGCACTCAGGGAGGTTCCCCCAGAAGGCCATGGGGGCTGTGAGTGAGGCCACGCTCATCAGCTACTGTTTCCACCCCAGTCCTGTCAAGCTGGGAAGACACTGTCAAGCCTTCACATCACCGTTTCAAACCAAACTCACTGACTGTCAAATCCAGGGCTGTGCAATTAAATATAATTAGGAGCAGCCCAGCTCCAAGCTATTCCCATGACTCCAATGTCAGCCTCGACAAATGCCATTGCATTCGTCAGGGTGACTGTGTGGTGAAGGCAGCTTCAGCTCTGCGACCAGAGGACACACCCACAGGCACAAACACACACGCTCACATACCCACATAAACACCTTCCCACATGCCGACACATAAACACAACCACATACAGGTGTACTCACACACAGGGGCACAGGCACACATATACACGAGGGCACACACAGGTAGACACACACAGTGGTACATACACACAAACACACACAGTCACACACAGGCACATACACATACCCACAGAAGCACAAGACACACACACTCACACACATACACAAAGAGGCACACATGGGTGCATACACACTCACACATGGGCACACTCACACACAGGTACACACAGACACACATTCACACACGCTCGCATGCACACCCATGCCACACACACACACTTGCATACACATACACACACATGCGGGCACACACAGAAGTACATACACGCACGCACACTCAAACATGTGCACATACACACTCAAACATATACACAATCGCACACAGGGACCTACACATACACACACACACACACACACACACACACACTGTGGGCCCTTCCTAATCTTGCTGGCAGCCCACAGACTTGTGTCTCCCTCCAGGCCTCTTCCAGTGAGAGCACCTGAAGGAAGCTACGTGACGAGGTCCAGACAGTGTGATCAGAGCAGAGACGCACCTCGCGATGGCACTGCTGTCTGCTGAGAACTAGTTCTTGGTGGAAACGCTGACACACCTTTCACTATTTCTCCAAGAGCAACTTTCCAAGTACGAAGTCCACCATTTACATTATTTGAACGACCTAACGCACCCGCTGGGGACCTGACACCCCATTCTTGGGATGGCAGCAGCGGTGGCAGGGTGATGAAGGGCAAAATCAGCTTAAAATGTCCATCTCGGAAGAGGCGGTGGAGGAGAGCTTTCCTCGACAGGCCCGTGCTGTGTCCTGAGACGCGCCGGACACCCTTCGCCGTCGAGGGTTACCAAGCGGGCTCTGGCCAGCCAGCTTGGCAACGCACTACTTGCGGGAATTTAGACAACTCTCTTCATCTCTTTCTGACACTTTCCCCATTTCTCAGTGTTCTCGTCTTTGCCTATCTCCACAGTTTGGGGAAGGATTATTCCAAAGAGAATTGCTTCACGTTTCCTAGAAGCATGTGTGTCAGTCACTGCGCTGAGTGTCCCGGAGACTTTATTCTTTTGCATTCTCGCCACAGTCCCATGAGGCACATATTGTTACAGTTCCCACTTGACAGACTAAACCATAAGCAGCAGAAAGGAAGAAATAAATTTCCCAGACACCCACAGCTGATAGGTGATAGGGCCGAGGGAGGACTCCAGACCCAAAGTTTCTCCTCATCCCACTCTCCACCACAGCATGTAACACAGTGTCCAAGCTTAACAAACAAGAGTTGTTGTTGTTAGTATCGTTATTCCCTAGAATTTATTTTCTCTGCCTGCCTCACCCGCTAATGAAATAACTCTGCCTAAATGCAATGGGTTCTTCCTATTTTTAGTGGAATCTGGGTTCATTAGGATCTTTGTTGCTAGTCAGTGCATTCGAGCATTTTAAAATGACTTATTATAAACATTCCCGAGCAGAATATTTGCGCAGGGCATGTTCTCACAAGGCCGCCCCCCTCTGTGTTGGCCCTGCTGCCCAGCCGGTGGACCCCAAGAAGTGGAACAGATCTGGGCTCCCCAGAACCATCTTGCTCCCCAGTTCTCACAGCCAAACTGAGCCACTCAACTGAACCCTTTTCCAAACTCTGACAATAATTTTATCAATCGTTTATCCTTGAGAAATGTTGACTCTGATGGAGTCTTTAAAAGGTCACATGTTTTTAAAACCCAAGCTCCCAAGTTTGGATGCTACTGATCGTTCTCGTTCCCGGCCCCCCTCGCCGTCAGAAGCCCAGAGCGCACTCCGTCACCCCCCATCCCCACAGCTGGGACAACCAAAAAGGACTCCAGATACTGTTGAGCGTTCTTGGGGTTGGGGTGAGGGGCAAAGCTCTCCCTGGTTGAAGATCACTGACCCAGAGCAACCTTTTGAAATGATTATTTATATGACTCTCTATGGGATGTGTGATCAACTGTGGTCCTGGTGCTTCCCACGGTGCTGGGTGGGCCTAGAGGATGAGGGACGGTGCCATGGAGCGCCGCATCGGATTTTGGACCCGGTGCCTGCATTTGTAAGTTAGACTATATAGTATATAGTACATAAAATGTACAGTGCCTAGCATCTGGTTCTACACTACTCTACATGAAGACTTACTCTTTTTGAACTGATTTGATACAAAGTTTATCATCAACATATTAATATTTAGTGAAGGCTTCCAATAAGCCAGGGGCAGTCAAAGGTTTGACATACCTTGTCTTAACCAATCTTTGCTCTGAATGTGTCTCAGTGACCACCGTAGAGATGAGGAGGGTGAGGTTTAGACTTGGTAACTTGCACAAAGCCACACAGATGGGACAGGGCTGACCCTGCCCTTAACCCTCAAGGCCCTCTGACTCCAAGGCCAGTGTTAAGTATGATGCCATGCCTCTTAGTCATGATATAACTTAGCATGAGTACAACTCCACAGATAGAGGGGACCATAGATAGAAGGTGGAAGCTACCTCTTTGAAGATATTTTTTTTTTCCTTAAATAAGCAGTTATTGGTCCCTTACTGTGTGCCCACAAGCCTACAGGTCCTAGAAGTACACGAGTGGGAGCACAAACAGACACTCACATTATGGTGCAGAATCTACTTTTACATCATCAATCCTGACTGCAGTGTTCCCCAATTCTGCCTCACTTTTGCAAAGCTCTAATTGCTCCCCCCATAAGTATGAAGACATGACTATATCTCACCTTCGTGCCTATCGCCATTAGGATCCTGAAAGTGTGCATAGTATCATTTAATTTAAAGATTGTACAAGAGGCTGAGGAAAATCTTGCCCAAGCAGCATCACGTAAACCTTAGAAAATGGTCCTCCTCGACCTTGAGTGCAAGCTTCACGCAATTCCTTACGTGCCACAAGATTTTTTTTCCCTTTCACGTTCAATCTCCAGCTCAGCTCTAGATAGGAACGTCACGGCCTTCTCAATGTTGATGGATGTGCGGAACTTTCTTTTTTTGCCTGAGATTCACTCGGGCACAGAAGTCTGGGGAAAACCAGAACATTTCGTGCACAGAGAACAGGACCTCATTCTTTTGCAGGTAAAACTCCTCTGGTATCAATGGTGGGCGGAGAACAGAGTTAAACTACAGGTAACAAATTCCAAGTAATTACTTAGCCAATGGCGTAGAGTGGTATTGACTAAATTCAGGTGCTTGAGTGCCAGTGAAAGAATGAGTTACAATTTGTCTATCCAGGGGCAAGTCTGCCAAGAAATAAGAAAGGGGGAGAAAGGGAGAGCCAGGAAAGGAAGGAGTAAGGGAGGGAGGCAGAGGGGGAGAGAGAGAGAGGGAAAGAGAGAGAGCTCCATCTGAGTTCCCTGGGAAGAGAGTGAACAGATTGCTAGCATATGAAAGAGAACGTCAGCTAGATGGCTTTAAAAAGCTTTGTCAACAGATTCAAACCTGTTTAGGGACTCTGAGGTGGTAAAAGGGGGGAAATGATGCCCTAGCCATATTTGGAGAAAATCTGTATTTGCGTATTTATTGCCGCAGGAACTCAAATGTCTTTTTACGGTAATTCCTAACATTTACAGACAGAGCAGAAGTGTGAACAGTGGGGTGTTTCTCCCTCATAGGCCACAACTCAATTGGGGGGGGAATTCTGCTTTCAAGAGGAAATGGCCGCTCTAGGCAAGTTCGATTGTCTGCAGTGAATACCTCTCATGCCACTTGGCAAGTGGCTGGTAACACAGCTACAGCATCCCTTCTTCACAGTGTTTTCTGAATATACTAACTTCATGTTAATGTGTTTTTATTTTATTTTATTTTATTTTTGGTCAAGTAAATTAGGAAATTTGTCTGCACTATTGGCCTCTGGAAAGTCACAATGCATGATAGTATATTAAAGGCTCTGAAAAGTCCTGCAATAAACAGCAGTTTGACTTTTATTAAGGCTTACCCAAATCCGTTTGAAGAGAAAACATGTTCCTGATGACCCATTTTGTTACACTGTATGGCTGGCTAGTGTTCTAGAAGCATCTTAGGAAATTGTGGGTTATAGGATTTGTTCTGCTTTCTGGTCACAACTAGTTGTATTCATACAAACCAAACAGACCTACACAGATTAAACAAACCAGTAATCATTAAACTGCTTTAAATGGGTTACAGTAGGGAACAGAAATGAGTCAGTCACGTAAAATGTTAGTTGCCAAATCATAATGGTTACAATTTATTAAGTACTCATGATGCACAGGAAATAGACACCTCAAGTGTTTCATCTGATCCCAAAGATCACAGTAAGAAATAGATAGTTTAGCCCCATTTTACAGATGAAGAAACAAAGGCTCTGTGAATTTAAGAAACTTACCTGCAGTCGTGTGGCTAGAACAGAGTAGATTTCAGATTTGAATGCAGATCCCAGTTCAAATCATGAGCCTGCAACTAACTGTCTTGCCCCTTTCTCTTCTAGTATAGCCACTCAAATAAATAAGTCATGGATATGAAAATACAGTGCAGGGAATACAGTTGATTACACTGTAACCACACTGCATGGGACAGATGGGGACTACACTTATCGTGGTGAGCAGTGAGTAATGTATAATGCTGTCAAATCGCTACGTTGTACACCTGAAACTAATGTAACATTGTATATTAATTACACTTCAGTTTTAAAAAGAATAAAAAAAATTTTTTAAAGGAGCACGAATGAAAAAGCACTTACTTTTGTTGGGTTTTGCTCACGTGTTCTCTTCCAGAAGGCCCGCACCCTGCAATTCCCATTTGGTACGGATTCCGCACCTGGAAAGAGAACTGGTTTTACACAGAGCATACACCAGTCTGCCCAAGGTCAGGAGCTCATATTGTTTCCACTGCATCCCAAAATCTCAACCAAAATTACTCTGGGGGAGTATGATTAAAATCTAGACCTAAACTTCAATATTTAATTAGGGAAAAATAAAACTGTGATTTCATAATCATAGCCCAAATCCATGTAATATGCTACTGGAGTTAATGAAATCGATTGTTTAGGCCATAATTATACATACCTTTGAATAACTTAATTCTAAACTTTAAGAAATGTTTCTAAAATTTGTTTCCTAAAGAGATTAACTCAAACCTTCCCTGAGTCTGTAAATACACGGACGAAAGGAAGGATTTTAAGAGTCTACTTCCCGTTCCCCCTCACCCCCCCGCTGACTGATGAGGGTGTTGGATAGATTTTTTCAGTTACCTAAAAAATGAGGTAAGGTCTGGTCAACACAGTGATCACTACCTTGAAAGGGGAGACCAACTTTCTAGTAAGAGGCAAAACCTAGAGAAGGAACTCTTACAACAGCCATAAAGAAAGCTATCTAGGCACAATGTAATAGAATTTACTTCACATTATAACTGTAGACACCTATCAATCACTCATCATCTTGGATGTTGTATAAGAAAATTGTAAATCCAACTCTGCCCTTTGGGAGATGATGCTATAGGAAAGATCTTCCTGCAGAACATGGCCCCTGGTGTGGAATAAACAAATAAATCAATTATCATCCAAGAAATAATGTTATTTTTGCTACTTAGAATCCCCTTTTTCTGGCAAAAGCACATTGAGTCTGCCTTACAGTAGGCACTTTCCCTGCTGGGGAGAGTGCCTTGCCTTTCCTGATTAAGGGATGGGCATATGAGCCAACTTAAGCTCATTAGACTTTTTTTCCTTTGAATATGGAATCCTAAAGAAAAGGATTCAGAAAAAAACAAAACAAAACAACAAAACAAAGCATAGGCTGATTAACTTCATTGGCAGCATCCTCAAGTAAGAGCCCATCAGTTCTGGCTATGACTCCCCTCCCCCCGATGGAGTTTATTCCTTCTTGTTTTTTGTTTTTTGTTTTTCCCAAACCTCTTTCTAGAGCTTCTCTTTGGAACCTGTTAGGTCCCTTGTTGCCTTTCAATGAGTTATTTTTTTTCTGCTTAAGACTATAAGGTATACATTCTGTTACCTACAAGCAAAGACCTGTAACTTACGTAGTTCCAGATGAGGAACATCATAAAGGTATAATAATGAACTTGACAAGAGAACAGAGAGTGAAACCAAACAAAGATGACTCCATAATCATTCCAATGGACATCATGATGTGCCCACAATTAAAAAGACAGGCAAGTACATTAACTGAGCAAGGAAGAGTGAAGTCATAAGTTCTACCTTCCTTTGGAGATTTAAGGGTCCTAGGAGTTTGCTTTATGTGTAGTGAAATTTCAAGAAGGGAATGTGTACAATGAAGGAAGCAGAGAGACACAGGAAGGTAAGGGAGGACCCTGAGTCTTCTTTTTGTATTATTTCCATTTTTTGATATTTATGTCGAAGTACATGTAAAAATATTAGAACAGAAACCCTTAAAGTAAGTAGAAGTCCACCTCTCTTTTAACTACTTCCTGGTATGAGTCTTCTGGGGCTGCCACAGCAGAGGGTCACAGACGAGATGGCTTCCACAAGAGAAATCTATTTTCTTACAGTTACAGAGAAACTAGAAGTCCAAGATTCAGGTGCCGGCAGGGCTGGGCTCTTCTAGGGCCATGGGAGAAGAGTCTGAGCTGGGCCTTTCTCCTTGGCTGGGAGACGGCCATCTTCTTCCTGTGTCTTCACATTGCCTTCTCTCTCTTTTATCGCATGTAGTACATTCAACTCTCAGATTCTTGCGAGGAGAGCAGTCATATTGGATAGGGGGTCACTCAAGTGATGTCATTTTAACTTAATTACCTCCTCAAAGACCCCTTTCCAAACATGGTCACATTCTGAGGTACTGGGGGTTAGGACTTCAACACACGATTGCGGGGGCACAATTCTGCCCATAATCTACATGTTCCCCACTGCCCACCCATGTTCTCTAAAGGTCACTCTGTTCTGCAAGTTTGTTCCTTTCCATGTAATAATTTTAAGTGTGTATATACACACATGCATGGTTTTTTGAAGAAATTATACAAAGAGGACCATACCATACACATTTTATACATCTTTGCCTTTTCAACCAAAGCTCTATTTTGGAGATTTTTTTTTTCCATCCAAACCCACGCAGACTCACATTATCCTTCTTGAACGTGTAATCCTCTTGACTCCACCCTTATGAAAAGTCTGGATCCAGCACACATCCTTCTTTGTTTTCCAACAAAGGAGTAGAGCAGTGAGGATTCTCTGAGAGTAAGTAAGAGGAAATTACTGTAGCAACCCAAGCAAAAGAAACTGCATTCCAGCCTGCTGGAAACGTACTGACTTGCTCCTATCAGGACGGAGGACACTGCAGAGTGGGCTTCCCAAAGACTGAAGCAAGCCCTGCTGCTGAGAGCCTGCAGAAGGTTCCGTCTGCTTAGTGAGCTGCTGCTGAAATGAATGAACTCGGATCCTACCCTCTGCAACACAGTGACGCCCCACATGTGGCGATCGAGTGCCGAAATATTGCGGGTCCGAAAAGAGTTGCACCGTAAATGTACAGCACGTATCCAATTCCAAAGACTCCGTTCAAGGAAAATAATGTAAAATTTTGTAAATAATTTTTATAATATTTACACATTGATGATATTTTGGAGATACGGAGTCCAATAAGATATAGTATTAAAATTAGCTAGACCTGTTTCTTCTTACCTTGTTTTGGTAGCTATTAGAAAGTTCAAAGTTATATGTGTGGCTTGTGATGGCGACTTGAATTCGACTCTCTTGGGTCACTAGTCATTTCTTCTTTCATTGTTGAAAGGCCAAAATGCTGGTGTAGAGTCTAGTTGGCCCTGCCTAGGTCACATGCCTGGCCTCTTGGCAGTACCCGTGTCATACAGATCTGTGGGCCCACTGCCTCTGTAGGGTGGCCCACAGCTGGGAACAGTAATGCCTAGAAGGAAATTAAGATGGTCAGAAAGAAGAAACTGATGGTGGGTGGCAAAACCCCGCAAGTGCCCAACATTAGCGATTAATGCCCGACACATACGAGGCCCTTAAATTGTTTCTGCCGGAAGGAAGGCATACGTAATGAGTGAACAAAGATGGCGCAACAGTGATTACTCTCTCCCCCCCCTCCCGTGACCTTCTTCCAGGTCCCCACTTCACCCTGGACCTAGAAGAAGCCACATTTCAAATTATAAACAACTCTACGGTGTTGCTTCCACGAACTACATATCTAGGGCTATTTCTCTGAGTTGCCATTTTCTGGAGAAATGCGCTAATTTCTGTTATGATTCATCCACTTTTGTTTACGCATTCCACTTTCACTGAGCTCGTCGCAAAGTCACTTCTGAGACCTCCTGTTTCTCTCCGCACACACACGCCTGTAGGGATCGCATCCAGTCTCATAGCTTAAATATCAGACATCAGATGATATTTAGATTTAAATATCAGATGTGCTGATCACTTCCAAATTCATATCCCTAGGCCAGACCTCGAAAGTTCGTGATGCCGCCAGATACCCAACTACCTACTTGGTATCTCCACTTGGATAACGAAGAGTCCCCTCAAACTCAACTTGTCCAAAATGGAAATGAAACCACGTCCTCCTGCAGCCTTCTGTCTTTAGGGAAAGGACAGCTCTGTCCTTCAGTCGGTCAGGCCAAGAACTGGAGCTCTCCCTGGTTCCTCCTTTCTGAGGCAGTGCACACAGAATCTATAGGAACTCTTGTCAGCTCTAGAGTCAGACATAGTGAGTCTGATCACCTCCGGCCGTCTCTGATGTCCCACTTGATCTGGGCATCCTCATTTCTCCAGGATCGCTGACATAGTTTCCTCATTGGTCTTTCTCTTCGCCTCCTGCCTGCTAACAGTGGCTTTCTGACCCAGTCTCCAGAGGGTTCTTTTTCTTTCTAGTTTACTGATACATGATTGCCATATAACATCGCATTTGTTTTAGTTGTAGAACGTAATGACTTGATACAAGTACATGTTACAAAATGGTCACCACAGTAAGTTTCATTGCCCATCGACCACCACACATAGTTACAATTTTTTCTTATGATGAGAACTTTTAAGATCTACTCTCTTAGGGTGCCTGGGTGGCTCAGTCAGTTAAGTGTCTGCCTTTAGCTCAGGTCATGATCCCAGGGTCCTGGGATCGAGTCTCACACCGGGCTCCCTGCTCAGCAGGGAGTCTGCTTCTCCCTCTATGCATCCCCCCTGCTTATGACCTCTCTCTCATGCTCTCTCTCAATTAAATAAAATCTTAAAAAAAAAAAAACTACTCTCTTAGCAACTTTCAAATGTACAGTACAGTTGTGCTACCTATAACCACCATGTTGTACATTAAATCTTCAGGACTTAATCACCTTAGAACTTTAACTTAGAACTTCTGAACTCTCTCACCCATTTCCCTACTCCCAACCTCCCATTTTTAGCAACTACCAATCTGTCCTGCTTCTAAATGAGTTTGGTTTCTTCGATTCCATCTATAAGTGAGATCATACAGAATTTGACTTTCTCTGACTTATTTCATTTATTATAATGCCCTCAAGATCCGTCTGTATTGTCACAATTGGAAGGGTTTCCTTCTTTCTGTAAGTGAATAATATGTGAGATACATATCACACCTACTTTATCCATTCACCCGTTGATGGACATTTACTTTGCTATCCATGTCGTCCAAGTCTTAGCTATTGTAAGTAATGCTGCAATGACGTTGGAGCACAAATGTCTTTTTTTTTTTTTAAGATTTTATTTATTTGACAGAGAGAGAGATCACAATAGGCAGAGAGGCAGGCAGAGAGAGAGGGGGAAAGCAGGCTCCCCGCTGAACGGAGAGCCTGATGCGGGGCTCGATCCCAGGACCCTGAGATCATGACCTGAGCCGAAGGCAGAGGCCTAACCCACTGAGCCACCCAGGTGCCCCCACAGATGTCTTTATAAGAGAGTTCCTTTTAGGTGATAAGTTATGCCATGTCACTTCTCTATTTATGCAAGGCACCCATTTCACTCAAAGTAAAAGCCAAAGTGCTGACAAGAGCCTTCAGAGCCATATACGATTCAGTACCAGCCACCTCTTCCCTCTCTGCCTTCCCTCGCTTCTCCCCCACTTGCTGATGCCTCTACAGCCATACTGGCCTCCTTGTTGCCTCTGAGACATGCCAGGTGCACGCCCTTCCTCATGTCTCTGGCTTATTCCCTTCAAGTCACTGCTCAAGTAGCCCCCCCTTCAAGAGGACCTCCCTAACTACCATGTTTATTTATTTACATTTTAGAAAAATAGCCGTTGACAAGGAGAATTTTTATGACGTCGGGTTGATAGAATAAAAGGAAGCAACAATGCTGTATATTCATCAGAATCGATCATTGTTCAAAATACACACATGTGTAGGCACTGTAAAATAAAAAGGCTGCGGGATGAATATTTAAAAAATAGGAAATAATTTCTAGGGGCTCTTGTGCCTCATCCCAGCCATCCTGATCACATCAAATCTGCTTTACTCTTCTTTTTTCTGTCGCACTTCCCACTTCTGAACATACTATTTTGCTTACAATAACACACTAATTTACTTACCTATCCTACGTATTGTTTTTTGCCTCACCTATCCTGTTCAAATGTAAATTCCATAAAGGGACTTCTTCCCCATTTTGTTCATTGATATATCCTACATGTCTAGAGCAATGTCTCGCATGGAGTAGATGTTCACTAATTATTTGCTGAATGAATGAGTGAATGACCCTGAAATCAAGGCCAGGAATCGACCCTCAAGGAGTCTACAATCTAGTATATTTGCCCTCCTAGAAAAAAATCCCCTTATTAAAATTACCTTTTGCGAAAAATGAATTTCTATTCTCATCTAGGATGAACTGTTCTTTACTCATCACAAGAGAGGAACTGGTCAAGGTCATTTGAAGGAGAAAATGGGAAATATATATTTATTTTACCAAAAGCTCTGTTGTCTGTTCTCCTTTACTGTCAGCAGAAGCCTCAGCCCCTTCTCTATTTATGCAGCCATGTTAGAGCACCTGATCTTCGTAGGAACTGGATAATGACCTATAACGTTAGCGGGACTCCACTGCGGCATCTCTAACGTGGAGAAAGTGTATTTGCATTTTATGACGCTGCATGCTCACCCACTTCATGACCTTACCATCTGTTTCCATCTGCGGAATATTCTAAACGACCAAATAACATTAAAATCACCTAAAAGAGTTTCTTTATTAGTTATAAACTTTTACAATTCAATTTTAAAAGTTTATAGTCCTGAACGCTGTGAGAACTACCATTTTCTGGAGCACCGTCCTGCTCTTTATCACTGGGGTCTGACAGCAGCTCTGACCTTTCCTAATATCTTTTACTGAAAGGAGAAGATTTGAGGAGTAGATAATAAATGACCGAGGCTTTATTGATATTATGATGTGTAATATTTAAAACTGGTTATGGTTATTAGACCACGGGAGATGATGCCTTCGTACATAATCATCTGTTCCCTCTAGGCCAGCTTCTTTCACTGATAAAACATCTTTTATGAGTTTTAAAAACTTGCAAAGCCAATAAAACCCTGCAGGAACAAGCAAGGGTGCATGCTGCTCAACATTTCATCAGAACTGTCAGCCAAGTTCAAAGGCTGGACAGGTTGGAGCTGCTGCTGATCTCAGAGAAGGGGAGTACAGCTGGGTGAGCAAGCTCCTGCAGAATTTTGCCCCTTGTAGGGGCAAAACTAACTCTGTGATCCCATGGAAGATTCATTTTCTCTTGGTTGCAATGAAGGGAGCACTAGTCCAAGGGTCTGTCCATGGGCATCCTTGTTCACAGTCAAGAATCTTAACTAATGGAGGAAAAAGGGCGTCTTTTCCCTCCCCGTCCCAACACATGGCCCATCGGGTTGGTATCAACACCACTTTCAGCACTGATAAGCTTAAGTTCCTCTTATACCCCTGAGAGATAATGCCTTGGGTAAGGGGAGAGCTATCAGAAACCTCAACTGTCCACTGCCCTAAGTATTTCCTGCTCTACCCATGTCCTCACACCCTCATCTGGCTCTTCCTTTTCCTTATAGCACCTGAGGCATACATCAGATGCCAGAACCACTTTGGAAAATCTAACCATTAAGCTATTAGTTTTAACCATTTAATAACCATACCTTATAACATGGATTGATTTCAAGTAAGGGAAATGCTTCCCTTCTTATTCTTTGTCCAATTGTTTTGGACCTTTTTTATTCTTCCAAATGAATTTTATAACATGTTCAATGTGAAAAACCCTGTACAGTGTGATTCCAACGAACACGTCAATTCATAGATTCACTTGGGGGAATCTGCATCCTTACAATATTGAGTTTTCTCATTGACAAACATGATCCCTCTCCATTAAAGTCACATAGACAGAGCTATCAACTTTCTCACTATACCCAACAATTTAAATCCTGTTATCGCAAATTATAACAGACATTATTCAGACATGTGCACTATGCAACACGATAATAAAGTCAATAAGGAATTGTCAAAGAAATTTTTGCTACACATATCTCTTACTACGCTGATAAGTTTCTGAGTGAGACAGGGGATCTAAATTGTTATAATTTATCTCCCTTTAAGCAACAGGAGAGGTGATTAGACAAGACATCTAGACCTCTTCAGCAGTAAAAATCGGTATTAACATAAATAAACATAGCGTTTGGCAATCACTACTTTAAAATACAAGAAAATGTGTGACTAAGGAACGGTGGTTTTATTATATTATTTGACTATGATTCTAGATTCTACAAATGGCAAGGTTCTTGCAAAGTCATCCTGGTTGTTTTTCTAACATCACTGTAAATTCATTTGTTACTCTTATTGGCTATTGGAATCACATCTGTTTATTTCCTGGAGCAGTAAATGTTTTGAATCTGTGAAGAGAAATTTACATACAGCATCTCCAGAAAAGGTTTATTGGAGCAAATAATCTCTGAACTAGATCTCCAATTTCAGAATCTCATAGGAGTTGAGATTTGTATCTGTAGTTCAATAAGCAAAGGCATTTTCATTTTGTTTATTAGCCTTGTTCACCCCAAAGAAGAAAATATAAAATTTAATACCTGGATGATCCAAAATTTTTAGTAAATAAAAAAAATCAAAACCCATAAGTTCACCATTATGGAAAAAAAGCAAGATGAAACAATATATGAATATAGACATATTCATGCATTCACATATAAAAATTTTATTATACTACATTATAAAAATCTGTATCACAAACACCCTGGTTTAAAGACTTGCTTTCCTGAACTTTACACAAACAATGTCAGCTGTTCTAGTGCAAATGATGAGTGACAAATTACAGATAGGAAGATGCACAAATACACATACAGAGAGGGAGAGAGAGAGAAGAGAATAGATTTGGGAAATATCTTACTAAAAACTGAGTGCAGTAGAAATATATCCTATTGGTTCTGTTTCTCTGGAGAATGCGGACTGGTACAGGTACTGAAAAAAACAGGGCCTCCTGGGAACTTTAGTAGAAAAAAGTCAAATGCAGATGTGAATGTGGAACACAAGACCCCGCTCCCATTTATAGAAATACTGAAGCAAGCACAAACTTCTCCCAAAACACAGAATGACCATGTGGCATGTAGGACCTAATCTCATCTGTATCTTTTTTTTTTTTTTTAAGATTTTATTTACTTATTTGACAGAGAGAGAGGTCACAAGCAGGCAGAGAGGCAGGCAGAGATAGAGGAGGAAGCAGACTCCCTGCTGAGCAGAGAGCCCGATGTGGGGCTCGATCCCAGGACCCTGAGATCATGACCTGAGCCGAAGGCAGAGGCTTAACCCACTGAGCCACACAGGCGCCCCTCTCATCTGTACCTTAAGCAACACAGGACTCCCACTGACTTCGGGGTTACACGTATTTACATTTGCATATTCGGAATACATTAATCTTTGATCTCCCTCCACCCACTCTGAAATTACACAAGATGGTGTCAGAAGGCAGCATTCTTAGAGGGTTTTTCTCTCTCCGATTTGTTTACCTCAAACCTTTGAGGAAGTGATCTCATCAAGCTCGTCCAGGAAAGGACTTAAAAGCAGCTCTTCCACACCGTGAAAATATTTGCATCTGAACTGTTGACATTAATAAACACTTTATTTCACCCTCCCCAGACCATTTGTTTATTCACTGGAATCATTCATCTACATTTGTCTCCTCAGTGACATTGCTGCTCCTTTGAATGTGACTATTAGGGATCTGTCTCCATAGCTCTTCCCTCAGCCTCGTTCACTGTCCCACCCAAGCAACATGTATTAAATCAACCCATTATACCCATGAGCACATTTGGCTGCAAATATTCTGGCCACGGTGGTGAAGGAGAGATGCCCACATTTTCCCAACTCATTTCCACATTAACGCCTCTGCCCTGGTTTCCTGTGCTTACAAGAATCTTCCCTCCATGTGATCCACTGGGTCTTTCTATCACATCCCGAGCTCTCCGCTCCAAGGCACTTGTTTACGGAGGTCTTCGCATGCCCTGCGTCTGGAAGAGCTCCCCCAGCCCTGCCCTAGCCCTGCAAGCTGTTTTATTTTCCTCCCTCTCATTCATTCCTGCCTGAAATCATGTTATTCATTTATCTGCATACATGTTTTATTGTCTTCCCTTCACTGCAAGGAAAACACTGTGAGGTCAGGGATTTAATCTGGTTATTCAGATGGGGCACAGTGGGCAAGCCATCAACGCTTGCTGGATAAAGGCCAGATGCCCGTGTCACTAAAGGTTTGTTTGTCTGGCCTCTCTGGACAGATTGTGAATCTGAGAGCCACACCCATGTACTGAACGCCGACTATGTCAGGCACAGAACCAGGGGCTTTACACGTGTATGTGCATATTTTTAATCTTCACAGGAACGGCATGAAGTCGAAATATGAGTCACATTTCCCAGGTGAGAAAACTCAGACCGAAAGGAGAGGCAGCTAGAAGTAGCAATGCCAGGATCTGAAGTCAAATCCACTGGCTCTGCCTCTGCATTCTTCGTATTAACAATCCTGCCCAAACGGCAAAACCCATCCTGTCCCCCAAAAGCAGTTCCCTGTGAAAAATACCAAAATAATTTTGAACAAACCTTACGTTGTTAAAAACAAGCATAACTGACTACACAATCTGTGAGCCCCACATGCAGAATAAAAACGTGGTCCCTTGTTAAAACATGAGGAAACATTTGAAGATGGTGACAACGGGGCAATAAACATCTGGTAATGTTCCAGGCCCTTCTAAGAATGAGACCCATGTGACCACCCACATTGCACTCCCATGAAGACAGCCCCGGAAACACAAAC
The DNA here is from genome assembly GCF_963455335.1 of Martes martes. Classification (NCBI taxonomy): domain Eukaryota; kingdom Metazoa; phylum Chordata; class Mammalia; order Carnivora; family Mustelidae; genus Martes; species Martes martes. Next base: position 7,396,398 of record NC_137896.1, read on the forward strand.
GTATCCTTTCATGGTGATTAATTTGGGAGGGATGGTGTTCTTATTAGTTGGGAATGTTCTTTAGCAATTCAGCAAGCGTCCAGCTAGCCACACTCTGCCCTGTGTTTTCTCCTTAGCACCATGGCCGCGTTGGCAAAAACTCAGGAGGGATTTCAGGCACAGCCTTCTCATGGCAACTAGGCTCCTGCAAATTCCATTTGATTTCCAGTTTGTAAGAGGCAGCAGGAAAATCTGATTAGGATTCCTCAGGCCTGAGCAGGTGTCAAAATAATTTTCCAAACCAGGAAGTAAAGCTTCCCGACAAGCTGGCTCTCTTGGCTTCTGTGCTTATAGCTCTTGGCTGCCGAGGTGATCCCGGCCTGGGAATACAGAGGCTGTGGGCTCTTGGCATTGAAAGAAGGAATGTGAGCACATGGATTTACCTCTGCCCATGGGCGCTCTTGCTCTCTTTACTGCCATTTTCAGCGCCCCCACTTCTAGAACTTTCTGCAGCTTCCTCACAGGCAGGCTCAGATATCTTGACCACCATCCATATGCTGCAGACACCTGCGGTGTAACTCGAAACTTGATTTCTCAGCGTTTGAAGACCCCCACCTGAATGTCCCTCAGGAACCGTGAAGCAAAAATGTATACCGAGCTCCCTTCTAACCTCGGTACACAATAGGTTCTGCACACATGTTTGTGGACTAGAACTGAAACCCAAAATGCCCACCTCTACAGATTTTCCCACTCGTCCATTCAACAGGTACTTGTCCATGTCCAGTGAGCTACTAGAGTGGGCTCAATCTGACCCCCTCAAACATGTGTCAACCCCAAACCTGGAAACACGACCCTATTTGGAAAAAAGATCTTTGTGTACGTAATCACATTAAAGATCTCAAGATAAGGGGCGCCTGGGTGGCTCAATGGGTTAAAGCCTCTGCCTTCGGCTCAGGTCATGATCCTAGGGTCCTGGGATCGAGCCCCACATCGGGCTCTCTGCTCAGCAGGGAGCCTGCTTCCACCTCTCTCTCTGCCTCTCTCTCTGCCTGCCTCTCTGCCTACTTGTGATCTCCGTCTGTCAAATAAATAAATAAAATCTTTAAAAAAAAAAAAAAGATCTCAAGATAAGATCATCCTGGATTAGGGTGGGCTCTGAGTCCAGTGACAGGTATCCTTATAAGAGACAGAAAAGAAAAAATGTACACACAGATACAGGGAGGGAGGCCAGGTGATGACACAGGCAGACATTGGAAGGATGTGACCACAAACCAGGAAACGTCAGGAACCACCAAAAGCTATACTAGACAAGGAAAGTTTCTGCCCTAGAGTCCTCGGACAGAGCGCTGCTGATGTCTTTAGCTCAGATTTCTGACCCCCACCACTGTGAGATGGTACATTCCTGCTGTATCAAACCACCAAGTTTGCAGTAATCTGTCCCAGCAGCCCTCAGAAATCAATATGGCCATGCTCTCTCGGGATGAGACCAACAGTAAAATCAGGAAGCAGATGCTGTACTGTCATGAACAAGGTTGCCAGATCAAACTGAGCTCACCAAGTTAAATGTGAGTATCAGACAAACAACAAATAAACCACATGGAACATACGTTTACTAAAAAATTATCTGTTCTTTGACATTCGGCGTTAACTGTATTTTTATTTGCTAAATCTATCGATCTGCGTTACGAAGAAAGATGGGCAGAGGTCAAGTTCTGGGTCAGCTGGAGTGGGGCACGTGCTTAAATTAGAGTGGTCACAGAAGGCTTCTCTGATGAGGGGTCCTTGAACAGAGCACCGCATGAAATACGAGAGTGATTCCTGCCACCATTAGGGCCATGGTCTCCCAGGCCCAGGACACAGGAAGGCCAAAGCCATAAGGCGGGAATCTGCTGGCTAAATCTAGCTTTATTCAGGTACTACGGACCTCAAGATAGCAAATCTCATTCTCTTCTGAAATCCAAAATGTTCCTAAACTAAAAACAGGAAATCTGTGCTAAAGGATTCACCAAGCTATTGATCTCAGCTTTTAATGAGCTGAACTTAGATTATTTACATGTCAAGAAGGTCCGGTGTCCAAGTTTTATGATCCTCTTAAATAAAGACAGGCAACCCAGCAAGTAATAAAACAACACAAGACAGGCTAGAGTTGCCATAATAGGAAACGGTGGCATATAATTAAAGCAGAGGCCAATATTTATGTGCTTTCTTCTCTGCAACAGATTCATTAACAATATCTTAAGCTATTGTATGGACTTAAATTTCTGGCGCTCTTGGCATCCATTCAGAAAAGGAGTTTTATTTAATTTTTAAAGGTTTTTCAAAATTACAGAACGCATGCACACCCACTCCAAACGCTTGCATAGAAATGCTCGCAGCAGCATTATAATAATTATTATAATAGCCTACAAGTGGAAACTCCAAATGTAAAGTTGCTAAATTTAGCAAATAAAAACCTAAAATGTGTGGTTCCATTTGAATTTCAGATAAACAATGGATAATTTTTTTTTTTTTAGTATATCCTAAATTATTTGGGACAAATTAAATTGGGCGTTCTGCATTAAATCTGGCAACCCTACCCAAATGTCCATTACCTGGTGGATGGATAAACAAGATATATTCTCACCATACAACAGGATACTCTTTGGCCTTAGAAAGGAATTAAGTACTAATACATGCTACAATGAATCAGGAAATGGCAGGAACCACCAAAAGCTATAACAGACAAAGAAAGTTTCTGCCCTAGAGTCCTCGGACAGAGCGCTGCTCTGCTGACATCTTTAACTCAGACTTCTGGTCCCCACCACTGTGAGAGGGGACATTCCTGCTGCGTCAACCACCAAGTTTGCAGTAATCTGTCCCAGCAGCCCTAGGAAATCAATATGGCCATGCTCTCTCGGTATGAGACCAACAATAAAATCAGGAAGCAGATGAATCCGAAAAGCATTCTGCTAAGTGAGAGACACCAGACAAAGAAGACCACGTAAGTGTGAGATTCTGTTTACATAACATGTCCAGAAAATGGACATTATGTAGAGACAGAAAGTAGATTAGTGTTTTCCTTGGGGGCTGAGGGTAGGACTAGGAATACACTGTAATCGGGCACAAGGCTTTATACTGGGATGATAACATGTCTTTGAACTGGATTATGCTGATCATAACATAGATTCGTGAATTTACTAATAAATTAACTGTACACGTCAATGTTTGGGTTTTATGGTAAATTGTATCTCAATAATGTTAAAAAATATGTGCTCATTGCCACAAGTCAAATAATACAGACATACGTAAGAACACTGAACTTCTTTGTCCCCTTCCTCTTTGAAGTAGACAGTGTTATTCCATGACTTGGTGTCTCCCCTTCCACACATTTAAGGCTCATACAAATAGCAAATATACAGGCATATCTTATACATCCTACTCTGCAACATACATTTGTCATTTAAAATATAACGGACATACCTTTAGGTGAATCTACCGAACTCTACATCACTCTTCTAAATACTTGCATGATATTCCAAAGACACCTTATAATGTCCTCATTGTTTAGTTTTTTGATGAAGATTTAGATTCATCCTTTTTTTCTTTCTTTCTTTCTTTCTTTCTTTCTTTCTTTCTTTCTTCCTTTCCTTTCTTTTCTCTCTTTCTTCCTCTCTCTTTCTCTCTTACCTTCCTCCCTCCCTCTCTCCCTTTTCCTTCTTTCCTTCCTTCCCCTTTTTTTTTCTTCTTGCCCTTTCAAAGCATGCTTCAATAAGCCCTCTTGAACATACATTAGAGAGAGCCACTTAAAATTAGCAAAAGGTTTCAAAATGAATAAAGAATGTCAAGATACTGAAGCATCATTAAAGGTCAAACATTTTACCTCATGTTGATATTGTGCTCTTAGATTAATTTAGACTTCATATCAAATGATGAAAAGGTTAAATTATGCATCCACCATCCCAAACATTTGTTCTTTATTTTAAACACACAAATATGCATTTGTGGCCTACACACCAGACGAGGCATATTTCTCGAGTATAAGAGCCATGTACTGAGCAGGCTACGACTGAAGTTGTAGAATATGATGTCAGTGGGATTCTAGTCCTTTCCACAAGAGCCGGATACAGAGAAAAATCAAAGATTTTTTTGAAGTATGCAAATGTTTATCATCTCTCCAGGCACACAAACAGAAAATCACAGCCAATCTGGTAAGACCATGGTGAAAACTGAGTATCTTAACCGGGATCATCAAAGGCTTCTATGATGACTTCTGAGGTTGTTTTTTAAAGATTTTATTTATTTGAGGGAGAGAGAGAGAGAGAGAGCACAAGCAGAGGGAGGGGCAGAGGGAGAGGGAGAAGCAGGATCCCCACTGAGCAGGGAGCCGGACGTGGGGCTTGATCCCAGGACTCTGGGATCATGACCTGAGCCCAAGTCAGATGCTTAACCCACTGAGCCACCCAGGTGCTCCCTGAGTTGAGTTTTTAAAGACTTTAGTCATGTACAATGGGAAGGAGGAGGATAGTACTCCAGGCAGAGGAAGCCACATGGGAAAAAGGCTCAGAAGCCAGAAACACGCTAAAGGGCACGAGGAATGATAAGCAGATGAGCCTCTGGAGTCGAACCATAAGGCAAGAGGAGACAAGAGATGAACGAATCATTTGGCATGCGTTCAGCTGCAAGTAAGAGAAAAATCTAAGGAAGGAAGGGCCATACATGGGAATTTATTATTCCATTCAACAAGAAGTCTGAAGGTAGGGTAGTTCCATGAAAGGGTAACTTGAAGTTCCAAAACTGTCTTCAAAGAGTCTGTTTCTTACCATCTTTCTGCATTGTCACACTCAGGATACTGGTCCTCAGACCTGAGACTTCTGGGTCCTAAGCTGCCACAGTTTCAGGTATTTCTTCTTTCATACCTATATCCAGGGGAAAATAGGAAAACTTCTCTAAACTGGTAAGCACCACCCAAGCAGACTCACCCTGGGTCCATGGGGCGGAATGGGTTATGTGCCGCTGCTTAAACCTAGTCATCCAGCAAAAGAAGCAAGATCATCCTATCACCGTTGGTTTGGAAGAGACGAGCTTCACTTAGCTTCCCCTAATGGGCATGGTTAACTGATGGAAGGAAAAGACGGGGTTCTGCTACTGAGGAACAAGGTGGGGAGTGGCTTTGCCACAGTGAAGTTAGGGATACAGTCAAGGGCTAAAAATAAAAGAGCTTGGACGTTGCCATACAGTTGCTTTCCTTATTGTCGGTATATGAACGCTATCTTTGCAGCATGTTGCTGTACTCATACAGACTAAACTATAGTGTGTCTCCTTGATAACTTTTGCCATCTCTCTAAACTGTATCTGTAACATTATTACACACCTAAACTCTATCTGTAACGTTGCTTACTTGAGACTTATTTTTTTTTAAGACTTTATTTATTTCTTTTAGAGAGAGAGCACAAGTAGGAGGGGCAGAGGGAGAGAGAATCCCAAGCAGTCTCTGCTGAGTGCAAGGCTTGATCTCACAACCCTGAGATCATGACCTGAGCTGAAATCAAGAGTCAGACGCTCGGAACCGACTGTGCCACCCAGGGGCCCCGAGACTTCTTTTTAAATTATGTTTTACACATAAATAGGTTTGAAAAGAACATTTTACACTAGTCTCCAAATGGAAGTCCATATATAACTTCCCATAAATCAAAGGTATATATATTTATACTATGAATAATTCATATTTGTTTATATTAACATTTATATAAACATACTTCTATTTATTAATATATTGATATAGATGTATAATGCAATAACTATATTTTCATATATAATATAAAACATGAGATATATATATATATAGGTAGATATATATATGTAAATAAATAAATTTTGGTAATCTCAAAGAAAACTTAGTAGAGACTGACCATAAACATACGTAGCCCATCTACTATAGCTTTGGGTGCATTAGTCTTCTGTGCAAATGCCTATAAAACAATGGTTACTGCTTTGTCCCCAAGGCATGAGAAAATAGTAATCACTACCAGGAGGCCAAAGCATAAAATATGTATCGTCTTCAATCCCCTTTTATCCTGAATCTAAATCTTAATCAGGAAGTAAAGGGGCTCTCTGAGTATCGATTTGGTCCATTCAGGCAAAAGGGAAATGGCTGAGTTCCACAGAAGCTTTTCCATATGTTTATCTACATCCACGAAGTGGAGAATTCATTTACTATCTCTAGTCTTGAACTTTCTGGAGACCCTGACCTGTCCAGTCACCATCTTCTTGGAATAGATTTTGATCTCTATATTTTCTGATACTTCAAGTTCAGTGGGTTCAAAACCAAATGAACAATTATTCTCACAAAAGAACCCTTAATTTCCTGCTGATATGACTTCTCATTCCATAACAATTATACAACTAGATGATATGTAATAATAATAATAATGCGTAATTACCTATTCTGTGCGAGATTCTGTAATAAATGTGTGACGGTCCTCATCTCAATTAATCATAGCAGATTTATTGTGACACTCACCCTCTGATAGAACGGTGATGCTTAGAAAACTTTGTAAGAAAGACACTCATTCAATGGGACCATAAACATTGAAAGTGGTAGGATATCTGACACAAAGCTTGAATCTAATGAAATGTGTCATATTTTTTTTAGTTCCTCTGTTCAAGAAATATTCCCTATCTTACAAGCCAGAGCTTTCTTTTCATTATAGACACTGAAACTGCCAAACACTTTCTTGGATTCGGTTGCAGCTAAGACGTGCGAGAACTCGTGCTCTAAGCTCTGCCATTCAAGCCCAACCACTACAGATTTTGAATCAAGATAGTGGTAAAAGAGAGTTAACACAAGGAAGGCAAGTGAGCTGAAGAGCAGTAGTAACACCCATCCTCCAGGGGGCGGCAAATAGCAGCATTAGCAGGAGCATCCTGGGGCCACCCCGATGGCATTGGTGGTACCAACTCCCGCCCACGCAGCTATGACAGCTGTGTCTCCAAAACACTAGTTTGGAGGCCTTATTTCTGGCTGCATAGTTTCCAGCGCTGTTTCTCTGACGCTCCCAGGGACTCTGTGAACCACCCAGATTCTCCTACTAAATGTCTTTCTGTTAAAACAAGTGATGATTTCTATTGTTTGCAACTAAAACTCCAGAGTGAACAGTTCTTAATACTTGTTCAGTATCATTTGAGGGTTACCTCTTTAACTCCTCCCAATTTAGTGTCTATCGAAGGTGCACTTTTATGAAAAGAGAAACAGAAATGGTAAACATTTAAGCAAATATAACTATTCTTTTCCTCTAATGCTTCTTAAAGTGTGTCTGAATGATGAGAGGAAAAATTATAACACTGTCTGATGAAGTTTTCAATGTCTGTAAATGTTATACATCAGGTGCCTAAAACATAAAATGCAGAGGCTCCAGGAACCTGTCTCTACAGGTGTCAGCATTGCAGGTACCTGGGGGGCTCAGTTGGTTAAGCATGTGGCTTGGGCTCAAGTCATGATCTCTGGCCCTAGGATGGAGCCTTGAGTCAGGATCCCTGCTCTGTGGGGAGCCTGCTTCTCCCCCCACCCTTGATGCTCCCCCTGCTTGTGCTTGTTCTCTTTCTCAAACAGATAAACAAAATCTTTTAAAAATTATCTACATTCCATGTGCAGTGGTAAAAAAATGATTTTAAGCAGACCACTAAGATTTATATATGTATACTGCAATTCCTAGAACAACCACTAAGACATTATACAAAGAATTTTGTCCACATTTGGGCTTTGCTGGTTAAGTTTTATTTTCTTTTACCTGATAATTTAGGAAAAAAGAAATGTAAACACTGCTATGATTTTTCTTGTTGTATGTGGTACAAGGGTGAACTTCATTTTATGCTCCTTATCATTCAAATATATTTCTTTCCTCAACAGATGGCTGAAGGAATTAAGCCATCTGCTATTGGGGAGGGAGGAAATGAAAATCATTAGAAATAGTTTTCAGTAGTTGGTGATGAATTCATCCTTATTACTATACAACTTCTTGCCTCTTTTACTAATATTTCTGATAACATACGAAATACTCATTGAATCATGATCCATAACAATTCCTTTAAAAATATAAATATGATCCAAATCAAAACAAGTGCCACGTTGTGGCATATTCTCACCCCCAAGCTAATTGAATGGTATGAGGTATGACTTGTGCCAGAGGAAAAGATACCAAAAAAGAAAAAAAATTGATGACATCATGGCTAGTCTCAAATAAATACATCAGGAAGCTTGTGTATCAAACTGCTTCCGGATCATAAAGTAATTGTTATGGGTGAGAGGGCTTCAGAAGAAAACAAACCCAATCACTGGAGTTAGACTGCATGAGCTCTCCTAGGACAAACAGATTCCCTGCACTTGACCTTTGGAAATTGTCTAATATGCAGTTTGGCAATATATTCCCGAAGCTATAGAAACAGACGTGGCCTTTCAATGTTACTTTACTCAGCAAGTCTAAGCGAATGGACAATGCTCCTAGTAGGTGCCCAGCGCTGTTTGATGGAGGTGGCAGGAAACCAGGCCAGTCCCCTGCATAACTTGTTCTTACTGGAATCTAACATCTAAGACTTTATCCCAAAGAAAACTTGTGAATAGTAGGCTCAGATATCTAGCTATGAGAACATATACCGTGACAGTATATTCAACAATGAGAAACTGGGGAAAACCTGAAAGCCCAAAACCATATTCAGAGACCAATAAATAAAACAATGTACACCCATAAAAGTACTGTGATACTTAAAATTGCATTACAGAAGAATATTAAATGACAGTGAAAGGATTTAAATGTCTTAACTAAAAGAAACAAGCTATACAACAGTATACTCTCTACAATATAATATCTCATTTTTAAAATCCGTATGTATAGAAAATTTCCTAAGACTGCCACTACAAACCGAGTGGCTTAAGACTACAGAAATTCATTCTCTCTTAGTTCGGGAGGCTGGAAGTAGGAAGTCAAGGTGTCAGCAAGGCCGATTCCTTCTGGAAGCTCTGAGGGGGAATCTGGTCGTTGCCTCTGTCTGGGTTCTCCAGAGAAATAGAACCAGTAGGAGATCGGTCAATCTCTCAGTCATAAGGAAATATATAATAGATACTGGGATATACTGGAATTGGCTCACACAACTGTGGAGGCTCAGAAGCCCCAAGATCTACAGTCAGCAAGCTGGAGACGCCAGACACCCAATGGTCCAGTTCCAGTCCAAGTTCAAAGCCTGAGAACCAGGAGAAGTGATGGTGTACCTTCCAGACTGAACCTGAGTCCAAAGACTGGAGAAGATGGGTGTCTCAGCTTGAAGATAGGCAGAGAAAGGATAATTCAAGAGAATTCTGCACTTTTGTTCTAGTCAGACTTTAAACAGATTGGCGAGGTCCGTCCACATTGTACACGCCTTCTGCTCTACTCAGCCTACGGATTTGAATGTTACGCTCACCCTGAAACACACTCACAGGCTCACTCGGGATAATGTCTGACCAAGCACCTGCTACCCTGTGCCCAGTCAGGTTGACAGTATATTTCACCCTCACAGAAAGTCGGAGTCATTTTTTAAAAATTTCCTTTTACTTACATTCAATAAATTAATATATAGCGTCTTACTTGTTTCATAGGTAGAGTTCAATGATTCATCAGTCAGAGTCATTTTAAATGACTCTTATTTTATTTGTGAGGGAAATTTTGAATTACTGCCATAAAGGGTCAAAAAAAAAAAACCCACAACAACAAGGGCCTTTGGTCATAAATAGAAGTTTAAAAAAAAACATTAAAGCCAGACATTCCATCTAAAAATTCATTTTGTAAACCATCCATGATGCACTGACTAACCTATTAACAGAGAAAGTGTTATTATTCCAATTACAGGTGGAAAGTCCTAGAAAGGCATAATTAAATCCCCAAGGTCACACATCTAAAATGCAGATAGTATTGACTCAGGCCCCGCATCGCTGCAAAACCAGAGCAGTGTTTTGGGAAAATAAACTCAACAGCAAAAAACGAGCTGGACGGAAACAGAGGGAGGAATAAGAAGCAGAGAGCAGAGGGGGTAAGATGGAATCGTAGGACCAAACAGAGGGAAAAATCTAGAAACCTAGATGTTATGGGCTGAATTGTGTCCCCCTGCCCATGGCCAAATCCACATACTGAAGTCCTAACCCCCAGTTCCTTGGGATATATCTGAAGACATAGCCTTTGGAGAGGTAATTAAGTAAGAACAAGGCTATTCAGGTGGGCTCTCATCCAGTAGGACTGATGTCCTCATAGGAAGAGGAGAGTAGGACACAGACAGACAACGAGAGGAGAGCACCGAGGACACCAGGAGAAGAGCCATCTGGGCGCTAAGGAGAGATGTCTCGGGAGAAACCAACTGCTAACACCTACATCTCAGACCTCAGCCTCCACGATGATGAGAAAACAGTTCTGTTGTTTAAGCCCCCCTCACGACCCGGCAAACTAATTTTGAGGAATGACCAGACCTGGATATTCATTTACCACACAGGAGAGTGACGCAGAGGTGAGAAGAGAGGGGGGTCTACCAGCGCTCTGAGACGTACAGACTCCCACCCCCACCCCGGGCTTGTAGAGAAACGGAGGAGAGATGAGGTATCTGAGAGCTACCAGCTGCTTTTCTTTATGATTACTCCTAATTTCTAATCCCTGCTGGGCCAGAAATTATTTTTATGGTGGATAGAAAATTCAATAGCTTACAGAACATTCTTTCATGTTATGACTACAATTATTAGTGAGTTTGGGGGTAAACTGTCTACTTTCCAGAAGTTCTGAAATGATAATGTGCAGTCGGCTTCCAGCCTTCACAAAATTCTCTCGCAAATTGCTGGGTTTTTCAAAAAGTCTTAATTATAAAAAATGGTGAGCATTCAGAAAATACTTTTAGAACCATAGACACATAACCGAGATTGAATAGCAATTAATATATTCTTATATTTTCTTTACATTTTTAATCTTTCTCTTTTAAAGAAAATAAATGAAAAAATATGGAAAATAAGTGATAGATTCATCTTGTCTTATCTTTTATGTATTTTCCCTCCTTCCTTCCCCAGAGATAATAACCACACATATTTTTAGACCTTGATACACACACACACACACACACACACACACACACACCTTCACATACCTTATACATCTCCATATCTATATGTAGATATATAGACATGTATATATACATGCTTAGGAACATATAATATGGTTTCCTATACTTTAAAAATATAGATATGGAAAAATAAATAAATAGATAAATTGTAAACTTTTTTTTTCCTCAATATTACGTTGCTGAGATTTCCCTCGTTGTAAATGCCGAACTCACGGTTATCTGCCGATGCATAATCCACTGCACGATTCCACTGTGGTTTACCCATCAGTTCCCACTGATGGAAAATGAGGGTGTTTCACTTCTTTCACAGGGCCAGACAGCGGCAATGAACATCTCTGCCTTCATCTCTTGGAGCACAAGCAACTTTTTCCTTCTGACTCTCCTCCCCTCCGTTCATGAACTTCCCCTCTGATCTCTCCTGGGAGTACCTCCGCCCTCCCTTGGCGGCAGTGTCAACCCTATGATGAATCTGCCGATTGGAGCTCGACAGAGACAATCAAATCCACTTTTATTTGTAATTCCAGCTCGGATTGGAAGCCGAGTCTCCAGATGTTGGGCAGCATGCATCATTTAATAGGAAATCATATTAAAATGGTACTGAGTCCTTGGGTAAATGGGTTGATAATATGAGAAGGCCATTAAACATTCCATTAATCATTACATTGCTGGAGGGAGAAAATATTAAACTTTTCTTCCTTACCTAGTCTCAGAAGGAGTCATAGATCCTGACTCCATCGACGAAGGAAAATGGACTCGAAGAATGTGAATTGCAAAACATAGTGAGATTCCCTATCAAATCACCGAAGTTGCAAGCATCCCCTCTTAAAGGAGGTGCTTTATCTTCTGAGGGTAAGAGTTAATGTCTTTAAATTATGGTGTTATTATAGGAATTCATGGGTTTTTTTTTAAAATTTTGTGTTAAAATGCAGGGTTTTCACTTTGAAAGATGGCAACATCATGGAAGCTGTCTCCTTCCCACCTCAAGAGAAATGGTGCCATGACAGTTACGTGGTTCATTTGCTTGGGTTCATGGAAGCAACAGGTTGAGAATTATTACAATGATAGCTGCTTATTATTTCATCAAGTACTTATGATAGATACCATGATGCTCACTTCCCATACACTAACTTGTTGAATACTCGAAGCCAGCTAATAAGATAGGAATTATTAGCCCCACAGTAGAGATGAGGACAATGAAGAACAGAGAAGTCTAACAACTTACCCAGCATACAGCAGAACTGAAATGGAATCCAGCTCTGCCTAAATCGGGACCCTATGCTCCCACCCCTTCTTTGGGGCTACACTATATAGTTTTAGAGATACAAAGATGAACCAGACACAGACTGTACCTCTAATAAGCTCATGTTCAATGGCATGAAAGAGGATGAGCTTCACAGAGAAGAGGCCTGTCCCATCTGTTTTCCCACCCCGTCCTCGACACTTCACAGTGCATGGAATACAACAGGTGCTCCCGAATGAATGAATGAAGGACTGAATCAGTCAGTGAATGTGAGGACCGTGGAGGCTTCACTCTAGAGGTGAAAGGTTGGTCAGTATCTGCAAAAACGAAGATGGTGTGACTGGGGAAAAGCATTTCTGGCAGGGGCACGTGCGAGGGCTCCAGAAGGCACAGCGTAATGGGGACCGAGGAGAAGGAAGTCACGTTGACCGGAGCAAACTCATAGATGGGTGGGCAATGATGCAGCGAATGGAATTGGGTTCAGACGGAGAAGGATCTCTTGAGCACTGCTCAAAAATATGAACATATAAAAGTAAGACATTTTTAATCTGTAGTGGCAAAAATTTAATCTGCAGTACAGATGTAGAGGAACATCTGTTTTTCTCGCTGGCCCAGCACTATTTCCTCTTCTGATTTTGACGCCCTGATTTTTCTTGAGAAACAAGCTTTTTCCACACTCATTCTACCACGGCTCAGCTCAGAGGGAGACCGAGGACTGGGGCCAGTCCATCAGCACTCTCCAGTTCCCTCCCCTTGAGGATCCATTAAGGGATTAGCGCACGACCTAAGCAAGCAGTGTTTCAGAGCCAACTCGGGACCTCTGTCTGAACAACTGAGAAAGGGAGGTTCCCTTCTCTATCCTCCCACTGGAATTCCTGAGCTCAGACAATACCAACCTGGAGGGTTACTTCCTTAAAGAGGATCTTCCTTAGAATAAAACCAAAGCTGATGGAGAAAGAGATGAAGTTCTAATCACATCCTCTGAGCCCTGGGATCCAGCCATGCCTAAAGATAGAGCTACCCTCTGACCATCCAAATATATGACTCACTAAATTCTTTTTCAAAATATTTGCAGTTCGAAGTCTAGCCTCTGGAGTTAAGACCAGTGGATTTCAGGTCCCCCTCTGCCATTACGAGCTGTGGGGCCCTGGAAAGAGATGGCACTTATAAAGGGTCAGAAAAGTCCCTGCCCTATAATTAACCCTCAGGGCCTGTCGCCATTATTATGAAACTAGTTTTATTCATTGTCTTGTAACTTCCAAGAGAAAGATCCTGTGCTGGTTAGTTTTATGCGTTGGTGTGGCCGTGCTTTCGTTCCCAGTTACGCAACAATACATTAATCTGAGTGTTTCTATAAAGATATTTTGTAGATGTGCTCAGCATTTCCAATTAGTTGAGTTAAAGTAAAGGCCACTGTCTTGGATAATCTGGGTGAACCTCGTCCAATCAGCTGAAGGGTCCTAAGAGAAAAACTGAGGTTTTCCTGCAAAAGAGGAAATTCTGCTTCAAAATTCAAGGCATCAGCCCCAGAATTTTCAGTCTGCTGGCCTGCTGTACAAATTTCAGGCTTGCCAGCCCTCATAATCATGTAAATCAGTTCCTTGAAATAAGTATCCATCCATCCATCCATCCAACCATCCTTCATCTACCTGTAATCTCCTCCCACTGTTTCTCTGGCACACCCTGCCTACTACAGATCCTAACTAATACCAATTTTTTAAAGATAGAAAAGAAAAAAAATCAATTAATTTTGAGCCCAAAGTCTCCACTGATAAGCGAGGGTATTCCAAAGAGATTGTTCGCAAACTATCTTGATTAAGACTATCACTTTCCAACCACCCCTCCCCCCATTTCTTATAGGAAAAAATGATGCAGAAGGTGAGAAGCAGGGAAAGCAAATATGATCCGAAATAAAATTATTGTTAGGGTTTAAGTTGACATATTGGATATTACCAAGACTGGAAGGCACACTGTGTTTTTCCAGGCCCTTGATAATTTTCTTAGCTCCAGAAAAGTGTTCATGTTTTTTAAACACTGTAAAGTGTCTCCCTTCTCCCTTCAGCACATGGGGAATGTCATCACATAAATGATCTAAGTACATATAACTACCCCAGAGAGATCGGGATTTATATTCACGGGGAATGCACAGACACATAATTCACCAACGATGCTGACATAAGTGAGTAATCAAAGGGCCTCGGTGGACTATAGATCAATTCTAAATCTTCGATATATTTAGTACCTCATTGAGTTATATAGCTCTTCGTCTTGAAAACTGTCACTGAGTGGATAACACTCTGGGCTTGTAACTGCTGTACTATGGGGACTCCATTTTATGGACATGCATGTGGCTCGTGTTTTGTTACATTCAAATGCAAAGTTTTGCCAATAATTCTGTAGTGACCTCAGTGCTTGGGGCCTTGCGATGATTTAGGGGACATTCCAGATTCCAGAAGGAAACTTCCCAATTCCAGAAGGATTTGACTGAAGAGACACAGTATTTTGCTGCACGTAAGTGGACATAAATCTCTCCCTTCTTGTACGGGAGCTTCTCAGGGTACCATTAAGCTAGTTACTGACCCCATGGATTCAATGTTGCTAAGTGTTCTGAGAGGAGGTAACCAGATAAGTAATTTTTGTTGATTATCCCTGAGAAGACAGGGCCTTCTGTCTCACCCCTACGTGTAGGACCATTGAATGAGCGAGGATGAAAGCCACATCTAGGCAAACTTCTTTATTTTTTTTTTATTTTTAAAGATTTTTATTTATTTGACAAACAGAGATTACAAGTAGGCAGAGGAGATAGGCAGAGAGAGGGGAAGGGAAGCAGGCTCCCCGCTGAGCAGAGAGCCCGATGCGGGGCTCGATCCCAGGACCCTGGGACCATGACCTGAGCCGAAGGCAGAGGCTTTAACCCACTGAGCCACCCAGGTGCCCCAAACTTCTTTATTAATAAATTATTAAACAGATCTTCCCAAACTTAAATTGAGAATTTCAAGGAATATCACTCACTCACTCTCCCTTCCTTCCACCTTACCTACTCTGTTCTCTGTCCCTGGGGCCCTAATAAGATACTTATAATAATAATTTAATATGGATTCTCTACAGTTTTCTTAATTAAAAATCAATCAGTGAAAAATGTGATAAGCCTTAACAAGCACACAGGAGGAGACTACTGCTCCTTGTGACTAATTATCTAACCATTAGGCAATAAATGAGAATTGCTTTCTGATTAGTCAATAAATTTAGTAAGAGGTGCTTTTTGTTATTAGAGCAGATAACTGGTTAGACAGTTCCAAATTAGTTTTTGAAAATAAGATCGACATTTAATATGTATACTGATCGATGGCAGGCATTGCACGGGCATCTACCATTATTTCCTGCAACAACGTCCAAACAAGACTTCACACTAAGGCCTTGCTTGTCTAGGGGGGCATGTGGCTGGAAGGACTGGGTTGGAGGGCTTGATTTTTTTTTTTTAAGATTTATTTACTTGTATGAGAAAGAGAGAGAGAGAGAACATGTGTGAGAAGGGCAGAGGGAGAGGGAGAGAAAGAATCTCAAGCAAACCACACGCTGAGCGTGAAGCCTGACGTGGGGCCTGATCTCGGGGCGCCTGAGCAGTAATCAGGAGTCGGTCGCTCAACTGACTAAGCCACCCAGGCACCCCGAGGGCTTGATTTTTAAATCACCTTTAGGAGTATCTGGATGGTACATGCCACATCCTCCTGGTCTGGAAAGAGCCATCTCACCCAGGAGCAAGTCCCTGTTCTCATGGTCACACGAAAGTACCCTGACATCCTGGCAGTAACAGACAGGTCCGGGAGGGGCCGGGTCACCCACACTGGGCTAATCTGATTCTGCTTCCCGGGGAGCTGGAATGGGGCACTGGAATTTCGCTCAGTCCAGGCACAAAAGCTGGGCAATTATCCCTTCACCGCAGGAGAGATAGAAAAATAAGAATGAGCATCCTCCCTGCTTCTTGATGGTTTTCTGGTTCCTCACTCCTCCTGCTCAGGAGACATCGCTTTTCCAATTCCTTGAAGTCCGAGACAGCGAGATGTCCTAGGACAAATTCACTTTTTTCTTCCCCAAAAACGAATTTGAAAGGATTTCTGTTACTTTCAAACAAACAAGACCAAATCAAACACGGAGCAGGCTAGGGACGACGTCTATGCCACTCAAAAAGAAACCACTGGAGACAGAGAAAAAAAAAAAAAGCCACACCTTTACGTGAAGCCGTCAAATAAATGTGGATACAAAGAAATCTAGAAGCAAAACTCCAGAGGGCTCAACTCCTCGGAGAGGCGCAAGGTCAGCGGGTGTTTTCATTCCAGGGCCCCGCTGCTGAGACTGAGGGCCGGGCAGAGAGAAGGCGCCATCATACTGGAGATGGGCTCGTCTTGCTTGAATGAATAGAAAACAGCCAAACTTTTGAAGAACCTGTGACCTGACACTTAAATTTGAACCAGGAGGAGCCACACATCCAAAGACGATTCCCTCACCCAAGTAAGGCTCTTAGAAATTTTGATGAGTAAACACAGGTGAAGGGTAGAGCCCTGCTCAAAGAGAAACCCCATGTTCTCGCACTGGAGCCTGTCGCCATCTTGAAATGTGAGTATTTCTAGCGTCATGAGCTTGCAGTCAGTCTCCTGGCCTCATGGTCTCATGTTCCCTCAACCTCAGCGTCTAGCAGACTGGTGGCCCCACTGTCCTACTGTCCACAGTCTTATGGTCTCCCTGTCTGGCCACCTGCCAGTGTTGCTGAACCCCGATCTCGTCATCCAAATGTCTAGGACTTTTTAAGGCCCCCCAGGTGGGAGGTCTAGAATTCCTGTAGTGTCTGGTCTGTGCTCTTCTTAAAGGAGGACCTAAACTCAGCTTCAAACTATTTGAACCCTGATGTAAACTGAGTCTCACCAAACTTCTGGTAAGATTGAAGATATCACCACTCTCTACCCAACAAGTTGAGTTCTAGGCTCAAAAACAAAGGGACCACCTCACACCCATTAGGATGGCCACTCTATAAACAGCAACACCAGCAAATGGAAAATAGAAACAGCAAATGTTGGGGTGCCTGGGTGTCTCCATCGGTGAGGCATCTGCCTGTGGCTCCGGTCATGATCCTGGTAACCTGGGATCGAGTCCAGCACAGGCAGCCCGCTTCTCCCTCACCCTCTGCTCCTTCACCTGCCTATGCTCTCTCCTTCATTCTCTCTCTCTCAAATAAATGAATAAAATCTTAAAAAACAAAACAAAAAGAAACAGCAAATGTTGGCGAGGATGTGAAGAAATGGGAACCCTTGTGCCCAGGAGGTGGGAATGTGAAATGGTGCAGCTGCTGTGGAAAAGAAGGATTTTTCCTCAAAAAATTAAAAATATATGATCTCTTTGATATGAGGAAGTGGAGATGCAATGTGGGGGACTGGGGGGAGGGAGGAAAAGAAAAAACGAAAGAAGATGGGATTGGGAGGGAGACAAACCATAAAAGACTCAATCTCAAAAAACAGACTGAGGGTTGCTGGGGGGAGGGGGGACGGGAGAGGGTGGTGGGGGTATGGACGTTGGGGAGGGTATGGGCTATGATGAGCGCTGTGAAAGGTGTAAACCTGGCGATTCACAGACCTGTACCCCTGGGGATAAAAATACATTATATGTTTATTAAATAAATTAATTAAAAAAAAGAAATAAAAAGGATTAAAAAAATTAAAAATAGAATTGCCGCAGAATGGCTACCCTCGAAAAGAAAAGAAATAACAAGTGTTGGCGGGGACGTGGAGGAAAGCGAACCCTTGGGCGCTATTAATGGGAATGTAAATGAGTGCAGCCACCATGGCAAACAGTATGGGGGTTCCTCGAGAAATTAAAACGAGAACTCCCTCATGATCCAGCAACTCCACTTCTGGGTGTTATCAGAAGAAAACAAAAACACTAACTCAAATTTCCAATAGCCGTGATATGGAAGCTGCCTCAGTGTCCATCGGCAGTGAATGGATAAAGCCATTATTTACATGGCGGAATAGGCTTCAGCCTTAGAGGAGGAGGAAATGTTGCCACTTGTGACAGCATAAACGGACCCCGAGGGCATTACGCTAAATGAACTAAGTCAGAGAAAAATAAATACAGTGTGATCTCACTTTCAGCTGGAATCTAAAATCAGACAAACCAATCAAAACCAAGCTCACGCACACAGAGCCCAGGCTGGTCGTTGCCAGAGGCAGTGACTGGATGTCATGGTGTGCACAGAGGGGGCGGTGGGGGGTGAGTGACTGAAGCATATTAAAAAGTATAAACTTCAAGCTATAAAATAAATCATCTCGGGGACATGACGTACAGCATGGGGACGACGGTTAATAAGACTCTAACGGATATTTGAACGTTGCTGAGAAAGTAGATCTCGAAAGTTCTCATCCCAAGAAAAAGATGTTGTAACTGGGTGTGGGGATGGTTGTTGGCTAGACTCACGGTTGTTGGCTAGACTCATGGTGGTGATCGCCGTGCAGTAGCTTCAAATACCAAATCGCCATGTTGCAGAACTGAAACTGACAACATGTGATACGTCCATGATGTCTCAATTTTGAAAAAATGGAATTACCATGTCCAGCAACTCCCTTCTGGGTCAGTCTCCCAAAGAACAGAAAGCAGGACTTGAAGAGGGATGCGTGGGCCCGTGTTCACAGAAGCGTTACTCAGAGTCGCCTGAAGGAAAAAGTAACCCAAGTGGCCGCTGACAGATGAACGGATAAACAAAATGCTTTTTATATCCGGCGGAATAGTACTCAGTCGGACACATGCTGCCATTCAGAGAACCCCTGAGGGCACGGTACGGATTGAGTCATCCAGTCAGTAACAGAAAAACGCTGCAGATCACCCTCACGGGAGGTACCCGGAGGAGTCAGAGACACAGGAAGCAGAGCTGCGGGTGCCAGGAGCTGGCGGAGAGGGGAGTAGGGAGTTGGGACTCCATGGGTATGAAGTCGCAGTCTTATGAGATGAAGAGATTCTAGAGATGTGCCAACGAGGTGAATGTTCTTAACACTGCTCGGCTGAACACTTACAATAGTTATGATGGTAAATGTTAGGTCTATTTTACCACTTTTTTTTTTTTTTAAGCAAAGGTACTTTGACTCCAGGTACTTGTAACCCAAAGATGCTACTAGGTGATTAAGGTCACCAACATTCGCTAAATCTACTCAGCCCTTGATTTGATCCCGTTACTGAACACCTTACCCTAGCCGGCTGAGAGAGGAAAGGGCATTTCAGCCTCTGCTGTTCGTCTAGGTCTGATATCCTGACACAGTTTCAGAAATTACAGGACGTGCAAAGAAGTGGGAAGTGACACAGAGTTAAGACAAAATTCAGTCAGGAGGAAGGGAGCCACACCCCTCAGCCAGAAGCAGACATCTCGGGGGTCCTACGACCCTCCCCTCTTAGAAATGACAGGAACGCTGTCTTTTGTATCTATAACCAACTCTGGTCTGACAGTTGTGTTTTTAGTTGTCTGTGTTTGTTTTTTTTGTCAGAATTACCCAGATTTACAACCACATCAGTGATTATGAGCGTGAGCATATCATACTTGGTCAATGGTATACCGCTGTACAGCTGAATCAATATTTATGACGTTATTTCTTTTTTTTTTTAAGGTTGTATTTATTTGAGATAGAGAGAGCAAGCATGAGCAGAAGGCAGTGGGCAGAGGGAGGGAGAGAGAGAATCCTTAAGCAGACGCTCTGCTGAGCGGGGAGATATGGGGCTCGATGCCAGGACCCTTGGATCATGACCTGAACCGAAAGCAGACGCTTAACCCACTGAGCCCCCCAGCTTCCCCTATGACAAGTTATTTCTAATCCTTATCACTCCAACTTGTTTTGGAGTCATACGAACTACATACGAGCACACCTAAAGCAAAGGATGGGCAGTGTTAGCGACGTCCGGTACCTGCCCTTGGGAAGCTTCCGTGAGATTCTCACGGACTGAACAATCACAAATGGCACCATTTCTTCCACTCGTCCTGATAATTATTAGCATGATGATGGAAGGACGCCAAAGTTCGCTACTTACTACACATCAATTCACAGTACCATATTCCATCCCCACACCAGCCTCATGAAGGCAGCTCCTCTTATCCCCATTCTACGGATAAAGAAACTGAGGTTTAAGGAGGATAAACCGCTTGGCGAAGAGCATTTAAGCAGGAAATGAAAGAACCTCCAAGTAGGAAACCCCTCTCCAAACTCTGGCTGGCAAATAAACGAACTCATTGTCTTCGATTGCTTTTTGTTCCCTAACATTCTAAAAACTATTTGAAAATCTCTCTATACCTTGACATATTAAGCTGACACCTACACTTTTTCCACTGTAAGTTGAAAAGGAAGTAATTTCTGCAATATTGAACATTCCGATTCTAAAAAAAGCTGCATCGTTCTTTTCTATGTATTTGAAGGGATATAAATACCATTCCAAGTTGACAGCCACCATCATCCACTTCAAATACCGGAGAACGAGAACACTCCGCGGGAGTCAGAAATTGTAAATATCAGATTGCCTTTTCCCTTCAGATTGGCCTTTACTTCACCTCCACCACAGAATCTCCCTCTAAAAGAGGATATTCTGATGCTTCAAAATAGTCCATTAGTCCACCTACTTCTCTGCAGCACAGGCCTAGAAGACAAACTAAAGCGTTAATGCTTTGCTTAAATGTTTTGGGACCATAAGCCCCTTGGCATTAAAATGTTTCACCCAGTTGAATGTACTAACAATTATTATTAGCACTTGACAAAGCAAAGCAACGTACATGTGTGGCAAATATTAATAGGAAATTTATTTCACATGCACCTCTTTAACGGGATCGATGGCTGAGCCCATGGTGAAGACAGTTGGCCCCGGCTTGATTAAAGGCTGCTTTCCCTTATACCAACCTTCCATTTATTTTCTTTGTTCCATTTGGGTTTTTTTGTTTGTTTAAGGATTCTGGAATTCTATTCTTTAGGACAATACACCAGAGGAAGATTCTGGATGAGGGAGGACTTTCTTCGGGAAGAAGCCGATATATAAAAGAGACCCAGGAAGGAGAACAAGCCTGATGCTTTAATCAAGGCACTTTCTCCATTGTGGGAAAGAGAACAAATCAAAGTGGAGGTCCTTGGAAAAGAGTCCCCTAAAAGGAGCCACGCATACAGACTCCCTGTGGAGCCCCTTCTGGTGACTTTTTCTTTAAACAACCTCCTTCTTCTGCCAGTCGTCTCCATGTAGTCTGCCCAATTAGAACCACTGGGAGAAATTTAAGATCTCTTGTCAGCCTCCACCAGCAACAAGGGGCTATAATGAATGGATCAGAAGTGAGGCCCAAGCTCTGGTACCATCAAAAATCTCCAAGACAAATCTAATGTGAACCCAGAGAACCACTACATCAGGACTTCCTTCCTCTGAACGTGAGGTTAGAGTCTAAAGTCTTCAGATGCAGGATTCAAAATGGCAGCCATTAGCCACACGTGGCTGTCACACGTGGCTGTTGAGCGGTGGAAACGTGGCTAATCTAACTTGAGATGTCCTATAAATGTAAAATACATACAAACTGAACTCTAAGGGCTTACTATGAAAAAAATAATATAAACCATCCCATTCATATTTTTGTCTTCATTACTTTTTGAAACTATATTCAAAGCAGATGTTGGTAGTGCTAGGAAGTAAGATCACCAGCATCTAATTTAAAGATGTAGATTTAAAATCACATAGATGGCTTGGATTACTTTTCTTTTAAATAGCGCTGATCCAGAGCCCAGAAAAAATAGCCCTATATTATCCCCTAAATCACCCATAAGATACAGCATTTTTCCTTATAGAGTAATTCTTAGGATCAAAGAACAAGGAGGAATGTTGCCGATGTCTGGGTATTTACCTCATTCTGCCTGTAAGGCAACTACACAATCCCTTGGCTAAACAGGAAGGGGTGAAAAATTAGGAAGTGTCTGCTTGTCGACCAGGTTTATACATTTGGTTCAACCTTAAGCTGAATATATATTAATAGTCTGTAAAACTATGTTTGTAGAGACCAAACGTGATTTCTGAGGGAGTAGAGGCCCCACCAGACAAACAGGCATAAAAGATGGCTCTTTTTATAGTCCAGAGCCCAGGGTACGTTCTCATGTGCCTGATCTCATTTAACGGTTCTCAACAAATCTGGGAGACCATAGAGCACTTCCTTGAAAAGGCAGACAGACTGCAAACTTTTTTCTCCACAAGCATCTCCCACACGTTTTCACCATCATCATTCTTCCGGGCGAAGGCAAGAATGTGGTTCCACCGACTGCTGGGCTGAACTCGCCCCTGCTTGATTCCCTCGTACCCACTTTTCACCCAGCATCCTCAGTGATCCCTTTAGACCCTAAGTCAGAGCAGGTCGCTTTCTGTCCCACGTCCTCCAGGGGCTTCTCATATCACTCCTAATAAAATTCAAAATCTTCACGGTGAGACACAAAGTGCTCCCAGGATCTCGTCCCCAGTTCCCTTCTCTATTTTCGCTCCCATCGCTCACTCAATTCAAGTCACGCTGTGGTCTACCTCAAACACATCAAGGACAGTCCTGCCTCGGGATTTTGCACCAGCCGTCTGTTTGCCTTCAACACTCTTCCTCTGGCTTTCTGCATGGCCCTGTGCCTTCCTTCCCTCAGATCTCTCTGCTCTCAACAGGGCACCTTTCTTTAACTTCTGAACTGAAATTGTACTTCCTGTGACCCTGGTGATCTTACTTCCAAGCATTACCATCACCTGCTATGTATCGTTTCTGTCTTTATTTTCTGTGTCCCCCACTAACATGTAAAGCCCTAAGAGAGGCGACCTTGTCCCCATAGGACATCCCTGCATCCCCAGTTTCTAGAACAGTAGGGGAGGCCCAGGGGCACCAGTAAATATTTATGGAATGCTTACAAGTGAATGGACAACACATATGAGAACACAGACTTGGAGAGGTTGAATGATTTGCCCAAGACCATCTGATTTGGAACAAAATCTTAGAACTCTGGGTTTAATTAATCTAATATAAGGTAAACTAGAGAATTTATTACAGCAGAAAATGGAAAGATCAACAGTCCACGAAACACGGTATCTTTTGATCATACCCACACCTAGGGGTTCCACAAATTGCCTGCAGATAATTCAACAAAGCTCATGCTAAATGCTTCTGAAAATATATTTCCAAATGTTAAATTTAGGGAAGGTTTTAGATAGTCCTGCAAAAAAAACAACGATGTTGAGAACTAGATGGTTGCAGTAACCTGCCGTCTCCCTAGAAAATTAAATGGCACCCTGGAAGCTCACCAATGACAGAAAAGTGCCCATTTGCCAATGCATTCCAGAGAAAACTAGAGTGATCGTTTTCTGTTTTTATCCTCTCTACCAGAATTAGACACTTGTTTTTCTGAAGCCAGCACATGGATTATTTAGAACTAATAATTGCTTCTATTACGTCTGGCATTGGTGCATTTCAAGGTCAGTTAAAAGCTTGTCTGACGGTAACCAGTTCACTCTTACATACTTAGATACCTTCTTCTAGGACTGATTGATTGATTGATCACCAGTTTAAGGATCCTCAGAATTGGGATATGTCTTATAACCTATTTCACAAGACACTTAGAAGCTAGCCAGCTTCCAAGATGGTCCTCAGTGCTCACTGCCTTCTAGCATGTCACACCCTGTCACACTGAGTAAGGCTGACTGAGATACTGCAGAAAAGACAGAGCGTGATCTCCCAAGCTAGGTCATAAGAAGCATGGTGGGTACCATTTTACTTTCTTGGATCACCACCTCTGCGGGAAGCCAACTCAAATACCACGAGAATACCTACGCAGCCTGTGGAGAGATCTTAGTGTTGTGCAACTGAGGCCTCTCGTCAACAACAAGCAATCCCTGACTGTGTCGTCTGGGATGTGGATCCTCCAGCTCTACTGAAGCCATCAGATGACTCAGCCCCAGCTGACATCTTGAGCACAACCTCAAGAGAGACTCCTACCAGAACTATCCAGCCCAGCTGCCCCTGCATTCCTGACTCAAGAAACCATGTGAGATAAGAAATGTGTTGTTGTTTCCAGATGCTGTTTTGCAGTAATTTAAGATCAATAGATAAATAATAACCTGTCAGCAACTTAGAACTGAGAGGCACATACCATGACGCCTTATTTGACAGGGACCAAAGTCTTGTTACTAACTAAAAAATAGCTAGAAGACCTACAATCCTTAAGAATACTGTTTTCAAGCATTTCAAGATAATCAAACAAAAAACTACAGACTCAATTGATGCTGAGAAGTTTGGCTTGGTTTGGTTGCTGTGTTGCTTCCCAAGCATAGTTTGAGCATAATAAATCATTATTCAGGCTGATTTAATAATCTATAAAAACCCAGAAACCAGAAGTCAATATTTCACTAAGCCTACGTATTAACCCACAGCCCACTTTTCATTTACACACATGAATTAGCTCTCTCTTTCCTAGATAATTTTGACCTTCATGGCAAGTTCTATTACTGGATTTTGAAAGGAATGATTTGCTTTGGTGCGATTTCTTTTTTTTAAAGTCTTCAAATTGCAAGACATTAAAATTATACTCTATTGGAAGAACAAGTGTGGTTAATACCTGATTACATTTTTCCTCTGTGAGCTGTGAACAAAGGATAAAGGCTAATTTGTCATAGTAGATCCATATTGAGTGGATATACGCGTGTTCTCTTGGAGACAAAAATGTCCTACAAAACTAGAAATTAACTGGGTGGATGTGTTCTTACTGACAAAAGTTTTTAAATTGAAGAGTAAGTGACATACAATACTGTAGTCATTTGAGGTACATAATAGAGTGATTCAGGATTTAAATGCATCAGGAAATGGTCATCATAATAAGTCTAATTACCATCTGCCACTATACAAAGTTCTTACGATATACTGACTCCATTCCCTGTGCTATATATTACATCTCTATGTCTTATTTATTTTATAACTGAATACGATACCTCTTAATCCCTTTCATCTATTTCATTGATTGTCCCTTCCCTCTGGTAACCACCAGTTTGTTGTCTTTATCTATGAGTCTGTTTCTGTTTTTGTTCTCTTTATTCATTTGTTTTGTGTTAGTTTCCACATATAAGTAAAATCGAACTGTATTTATCTTCCTCTATCTGACTTATTTCACATAGAATGATACCCTGTAGGTCCATCCATGTTGTCCAAAATGGCAAGACTTCATTTTTTCTTTAAGGTTGCAAAGTTATTCCATGTTCTTTACCCATTTATCTATCCATGGACATCTGGGTTGCTTCCGTATCTTGGCTGTTGTAAATAATGTTGCCACTGAACATAGGGGTACCTATGTCTTTTTGATTAGTGTTTTCTTTTTCTTCAAGCGAGTACTTAGAGGTGGAATTACTGGATTCTATGGTAGCCAATAGTTAATTATTTATCTCAAATTTGCTAAGGAGTGGATGGCATCATTCTCTAAACACACACACACACACACACACAGTTATGTGAGGTGATGGAAGGGTGAATTAACTATCGTGGTGAATATTTACCAATATATACAAATCACCACACCGCTGACCCTACACTTACAGAATATTCTATGTCAATTATATCTCAGTGAAGCTGGGAAAACAAATGCTCTCCTTCGTGAGGTTTCAGACATATTTAAGAAGAAGAGAGAAAAGAGGGTGGGCGGGTGACAGAGTACGAAGCTTGCAGGGATGGGAAATAAAATCAGGGCGACAGGAAAGGCACACATCGTAAGGGTTTCATAGCCAAGCTAAAGAGCGAGGATTTTATGCGGAATATGCTAGTAAGCCAACTTTCCCCATAAAAGATGTCTTTGATGCTGAGGCATTGTCAAGAAAAGGGACAGATTTTTTTTTTTAAAGATTTTATTTATTTGACAGAGAGAGATCACAAGTAGGCAGAGAGGCAGGCAGAGAGAGAGGGGGAAGCAGGCTCCCCGCGGAGCAGAGAGCCCGATGCGGGACTCGATCCCAGGACCCCGAGATCATGACCTGAGCTGAAGCCAGAGGCTTAACCCACTGAGCCACCCAGGCACCCGAAAAGTGACAGATTTTTAAGCAGGAACAAAACCAGATTCGTGGGTGCCCGGTCTAGGTCACACACGTGGGTCATCTCAACCTTTCATGGTCTTTGAGCTAAAAACTGAAAGTAACATAAATGATTCTCACCCGTACAAATGTCGGTTGGGTCCAGTGACACGAGAGCAATAATCTCTCTGTGGATGCCAACTGCTTTTGCATCAAGGAGCCAAGTCCATTTCAGCATTTCTGATGGATTCTGTATTTGTCTCTTCTTCGGACTCTCCTTTGAACTGGGTGTGCCTGATTTGTTCTGCCATTAGTTACTAAGTGAAAAAGAAGGGGCGCCTGGGTGTCTCAGTCAGTTAAGTGTCTGACTCTTGACCGGCTCAGGTCATGATCTCAAGGTCATGAGCTCAGGCCCTCCATCCACTAGGGGTGGAGCCTGCTTGAGATGCTCTCTCTCCTCCTCCCTCTGCCCCTTCCCCTCAGCACGGCATGCTCGCTCGCTTGCTCTCTCTCTCTCTCTCTCTCTCTCTCTCAAATAAATAACCAGAAACCCCTAAAGCATCCTACAAACCCATTTTTGTTAAGGGTATGAACTGCAGAGCAAGGACACAATAATTCCTCAACACTCCCTTTTACAGAAGACGCTTTGTGCCTGCAGTCCCCTACTCAATCTTTTCTCGCTGTCCACACCTGCGATCACACACCCCACATCTCCCCTTCCTCCCTCTCCTGAGGGACTTAGCAGCGTACATGAAAAACACAACGAGAACAAATGCGTGCAAGCTACCAGAAGGCAGTGTCTATGGCAGAAGGGCATGCAGAAGGCTGTTGACAAACACTCGAGCTTCCTTCTCAGTTTTCAGAGGAAAACAAAAAAAAAAAAAAAAAATGTGATGCATAAAAGACGCTTGGTATGTTTGGATAACCAGAAACCACCCCCGCTCCCTCTGCTCTCACCTGACCTTGTGTCTCTTGGCTCAGGGGTCTTTCCCGACCAGCCTCTGCAACATGTCAATGACCCCACTGAGATCGGATGATTTCCCAGCTCTGCCTTTCCAGAGGTGACTTCACAAGCACCTTGACGCGCAGCAGATGTCGGGTTTAGCCCACGGGGACATTAAAATTCCCATGACAACATTTTAGTGTTTTCCAGTGGCAATGTCTTTGCTAGAATTTCTGAAAACAGGTATCTATGCAGTGTAGGTATATTCAGGGTTCTAAAGAAATGCAGACCATAGTCTATTCAAACTGATAAGAATCATGATAGGCAGCAAAGATACGCTTGAATCATTGTCTTCAGGTCTTTTCAAGACCTTCTCCTGAATCAGGTCAGCATCAGCTGGTGCTGTGAGATCTTAGCACCTTTGATTTTTACCTTTCTTGTGCTCCGCTCCCACCCCAAGTTGTAATACTGAATGAGATTTATGATAATATTCTTTTTTTTATGAGAACATGGGTATTTACACAAAAATTTCTGTATTCTCCTCCTATCAAAAGAGATGCAACAATTCCTGGGTATTGGATAATTTCTGTACTAAGGTAATTTGTTGCAATTTTTTTATTATCTGCTGGAAGCTCAGAGCCAAATTTGTACCTCGGCTCCAAATTTGTGTAAGTGTATCAGTCAGTAATAATAATTGAGTAAGTGTATATAAATCAGTATGTTCTAGGGCTTTTTTTTTTCTTTCTGGCTGAGATGTTCTGGTTTTGCTACCTTGTATTTTTCTCCACGCCCTAACCTTTTATCTTTTCTGCAGTGTGGCAGTGTCTAAGGAAAAGAGGCAGGGAGGAATAATTAAAATATTAGATAAACTAACAAATCACCAGTCTTATTAAGTAATGACCCCATTTCTGCTTGCATTACACAATCCTGCAAAACATATGATGTAATCTGAAATATCAACTAATGTTATTTTAAATATTAAATAGTATTTAAATTAAAATTTCAGGTGGATTTTTTAATGATGGAAGTACACATGCTAGCAGCACATATGCAACACTTTTTTCCCCTAAATATTTGACTTTTCAGGCTAAATTAGATAGCTTATGTGTGTAAAATGATGAGTAAGTTATATGCTGGAAAATGTATTAAGAAGGACTCTTGATGGTAACAGAAACCCAGCTTAAAGTGACCGAAGCAATATGACTGGAATACATGGGCTCATGTATAAGAATGAGTCAGCATCAGGCATGGTTGGATCCAAGGACTTATATTTTGTCATCAGGTATCATCTATTACAAGGTTCTGCTTTGCTTATATTGGCTTCATTCACAAGAATGCTCTTTCTGTCTGGAATTATTCAGTTTGCCAGCAATTCCAGGCTTATGTCCCACCCAGTAGTTTAACAACCCCACTCTCAAATACCAGACTATGAGTGTTAGAATACATTTGTGGAATTCTCATAAATTAATGTAACTCTATCTGAGAAGGCAATGACTGTATTGTCATTAAGTATTGTCTTACGGTTGTTGAATGAATATAATTCACCAGATCAACAGACCAAAAGAAATGCATCCATAATGCACTTTACAAACTAGAAGTCTTGACAGACAAGAGGCTGCTTTTGGAAAGTTTACAGTTTCTGCTGAAGTCCTGCACAGATGAGATAGGACTTCTTTTTTCTTTAATTCAGTTTCACTTAACCTCCAGACACTTGGCTCCCTCTCCAGCATCCATGCTTTTGTTGTCCCTACACTTTCGGCTTCAAGTCACTGAGCCAAAGCCCATGATAAATGACTGTTCCATGACTTCCTGACTTCAATTTTTCGCTGATAAACGATACTAGGATTTATGGTTAATATACCTAAAATATTACAGGAAAGCACAACAACGCAAGTAGGGCCAACGAGTTCTGACAAGAAAAGGTGAAACAACTGGGCCAGCTCACGGGGTCTGGGCTGGGAGGTATCTGGCTCTGCATGGAAGCTGAAACGGCCAGGCTACATCAGGGCAATCGTAGGGATGCATTTATAACAGCAAGATCGCTTTCAACTCACAGAAGGAAATCTGCGAATGCACACTGCCCGTGACAACAACTATGTATACTTTTCTTTCTTACTAGGTACCTATGGAAGGGAAAAAAAAAAAAAAAAAGATTTCTCTGTATGTATTCTAACTGTATCTACATGGATTCCACTTTTTTCTTGGCATTGAGGTTAAAATGGCAGGTTAGAGGGAGGGAGGGAAAGGCTCTCTAACCATTTATTCGCTAAATGTGGACCACATCTCCCAAAGTTGATCAGGCCTGCATGTTATTAGGATCTCCACCCTCCCCCACCCGCAGTGAAGAATATTCATACTCTAGAAAGCGTGAAAAGAGAGGCAGAGAAAGGAGAGAGAATGCGCAGATGAGACAGAGTCGGCAGAACTGGTCGGTGTTTCTCAAAAACAGGGGAGTGGAGCTGAAGCTGGTAAGGCGGCACTGAGCTGGCACAGCGCTGGCATTTGGGGGACACTTACTCCGTCCCCAGCTTTGTAAGCCTGACCTCATTGGATCCTCATGGCAACCTGGGACAGATGTTGCTGGCATCTCATGTCGCATCCCCTTGGCTTCTGATTTCACAGGCAGTTGCAATGGCCTGTTCTGCTCAGGCCCAGGTTCACCTAGCACCAAGAGACCAACCTCCAGCACACTGCAGTTTTTCCTTCTGCCCCTTGGGAGCATGCTCATCTCAGTGAAAGCCACTGCAAAAGACTGAACGCTACTAGAGACATCCTTCAAGCCATGGGGACCCTGCCTCCCGTCCTTCCAGTGGACAGTTCTGGGAGCTGTTGCCTAGACTTCCCAGGAGGTCCTGGACCCTTGTAATGACTCTTCTTACTCTTCTGCCTATTTTCCCACCACCTCATTTCCAATACCAAGGATCCACTCCCACATAAACCACATTCACCCAAATCCTTGTCTCAGGCTCTGCTTTCAAGGCAATCTAAGCGATGTCATAATTTTATTTCAGTCCCCACTTTAGAGCTAGAAACACTGAGGCTCAGAGAAATCCAGTCCAATTTTTACAAAGCTGGTAGGGAACCCACCCATGTTTTAAGCTTTGATCCGGGAGAAATCAAACGCTCTGTGTTCCCCTCTGCCTAAGGGTGCCCTCCTGAAACACAGTAGCCCTGTGCTTCCACATCTTCCACTTTCTCTAGTGAGTCATCAAAAAAGATGGTAATTCATCAGGTCCCTGTGCTACAACATTCCCTGTCTGTATCTTTGAGGAGCTTTGTGAGAATCTGCTGTGCTGTTGGAAAATCCAGTTCCATGTTGGGTTCTAGAGAGCTAATGATGCTAGGAAATTCAGACCCATTGAGTCAGCCAATATTTATCAAGAGCTCATGATATGTGCCACAGAGCGAACAGCTCAGGGGAATCATCAATGAATCATCAATGAATCATCAATGAAAAGCGTCCCCCACCTCAAGGGGATTGCAACAAGGGAAGAGACATACGTATATCAACACCACCAAGTGCTGCATGGATATGATGGGTACCACCAGCAACTAATCCAGCTAGGGACAGCCGGAGGTGAGGGGGGGGAGAGGTCGTCAGGAAAGGTTTCTAAAGCAGCATTTCTCGAATATTGCCATACATTCAAAGCACCCGGCGGTCCCATGAAAATGCAGATTCTGATTCAGTAAGTCTGGGCAAGGCCCTGACCTTCTGCTTTTCTAACAAGCTACCTGGCAATGCTGGGGCTGATGCTCTTGAAACTGCACCACACTTAGAATAGTGAGGTTTTGAGACTGTGTCTCTAACAGCTGATTCTGTTTTCCCAGGGAAACACGGCTCATCTTGGTTTTTAGGAAGAGCCACCCTAAGATCAAAAACACTGGGCAGAATGAGATGAAGATCTGAGAACGTAATTCAAACAGGTCATGATTGAGTATTGGCTGGGAAATAAATGTACAGGGAAGACAGCAGAAACCTAAATACAATTCTCATGCTAAGCACTTCTTTACAAGAAAGAAACACTAATTCAGAGGGGCATGAATTGCATTTCTTCTTTGTTTTCAGTGGTATTTCAAATGGATTTGCAAGTGGAAAGCTTCCCCATAGTAGTCACCAGACTATAAGTTCCGTAAGTCCCGAGACCATGTATATTTTGTTCCCTGCCTGATGTCAAACACAGGGTTGTAGCTCCATGAATACTGATAATTAAAAGAATAATAGTACCTATTTTTTTTGGAGCTTACTATGTACAAGCTTTCTATATACTATATCATTTAACCCACACAATAACCCTATCGGTTAGATACTATAATTATCCTCATTCTACAAATGAAGAAATGGAAGCTCACATAGAGGCAGATTGCAGCTCGGTAACTAGCCTGTCTAAATAAATGGTAGGCCCAGGCAACTAGCTTTTAATCCAGGCAATTAGACTCAAGAGTATACGCCAGTGTTCAAAGACCTTTAAAAGGGATGTCATTGTGACACACAATGAATAAATGAACACATGTCAAAGATTTTATTTAACTTGTTAAGGAGAGAGTCAGTAGTTCTCATAATGATTCAAAAACAAAGTACTACGTATTTACGGTCAGATAAGGACAGCAGAAATGAACTTATAAATGGTTGCAAAGCTAGCAAAACCAGTCAGTATCCACAGAGCAATAATCAACAGTATTCTACCAAACACAACTTGCTCTTCTATGGACGGAAACCATTTCCATTGCCATCAACTTTCTTGCAGAGTAGAGGAGTTGACTACACATGAGCAGACAAAGGCAGGGAACCTGGATGGATGAGCTTGTTGGGACACCCACTAAATTTCAGGCTTTTATAGTTTTCCTTATACTAACGATCGGATTGCTAAAGAAGAGAATATAAAACAAAGTGGCCAATATTGAGTAGACAGAGCTCAGAATTCGGGAACATTCTCAATCTCTAAGACTGTTTCCAGCACGTGCTGAAGCAGGACTCTGCCACCTGAGATCTCCATAGACACTAACTGATGGTGTTTGGCCAGAAAGTGACTGGCCAAATGCTCTGAGCTATAAGCTCTCTGCTCCAGGGATGGGGTCTAAGGAAACGGTAATTGTGGTGATGGAAAAACTGTGTGTTATTGGCAACTTACAAATATTTTTGTCCCCAATATTAATTGGTGGCAAATTTCTAATTATTCTTGGTGGCACACTTTGCTCACAATGAAACTCCCACGTTGACTTACGTCTTTCAGTTCCACTTACTTTTTATTTTTTATTTATTTATTTTTAAAGATTTTATTTATTTATTTGACAGAGAGAGAAACAGTGAAAGAGGGATCCCAAGCAGGGGGAGTGGGAGAGGGAGAAGCAGGCTTCCCGCTGAGCAGGGAGCCTGATGCGGGGTTGGATCCCAAGACCCTGGGATCACGACATAAGCCAAAAGCAGGTGCTTAACAACTGAGCCACCCAGGGGCCCCTCCACTCCATTTACTTTTTCAATCTTGTTAGAATACAAACAACCTGGTATGATATGCCCCTGAAGGTCAGGGTTTGGTGCTGCCCGAATGGACACTCATCTGCATTATGGTTTCGGCAAGAGGTCTTCCGAATTAAAGGGCCACAATACAACACTATCCCTTGGAATGCCTTTGTTTCCCCGACCCATTTAAGGATCTGAGCAAACTGAGCTATTAGAAGCAACACCTTCCTTCCTGTAAGGCCCCACAGAGAACAGCTTTCTTCCCATGAAGGTGTTACTTTCCACACACACAACACACACACACACACCAAAATCAGTTCATAACCGTCAGGTACTTTCAGACCACTGGCCTCTCAAGATTAGAACAAAACAATGTGGGTGGCTCTCAACCTTCCCAGACGTGGCTTGGTAGTGTTTCCCATTAAGCATCCTGTCACTGGACACAGTTGTTAGATTTTGTAATTAGTATGTTAAAATGCCTAACTAGGTGACAAATTACCCAGCTTGAACCCTCTTATTTACAACCCGTATTAACTACTTAACCACAAACAGATGCAGCAGGATTTGGTGGGGACAGCTAAATACTGTCCCTACACAAGCTTTCAGATGATATTTGCATGGCCCAATTGAAAGGAATTATCTTCAATATTTACACTGATATGATGAGATATTTGTCAACACAAATGCCAGTTTATACTGTTTTGGAATTTACAAACAGTAACAATTGAGTCACTAAAATGTATGACAAAAATTAATACCTTAAAGGGTAGAAACTAAGGAGAAAATATTTCAAAATTCTAGATCAGGCTAAGGAAACAATCATAGATTAACAGAGATCTTCTAGTCTAGCCATTGTTTCATAAAATATTGTATTTATTTATTTATTTATTTGAGAGAGAGAGAGAGCATGAGTGGAGGGGAGGAGCACTGGGAGAGACACATGCAGACTCCATGCTAAGCACGGAGGCTGACACAGGGCTCAATCCCACGACCTTGAGATCATGACCTGAGCCGAAATCCAGAGTCGGATGCCTACCTGCTTAAGCCACCTAGGCACTCCTACTCTAGTCATTATTTTGATGCATAATTTCCCTTATAGCAGTTTCCCAGTTCAGTTAGGAGATTGGGAATAGGAAGTACTACGTGTACGGATGTGCATAATAGGAAATGGGAAGGAGAGTTAACTTGTACCTAAGTTGGGAAAGTTTAATATGTTTTGTGACACACAGTGATATGGATCGGTCTACTACGTAGTTCCCAGAGCCTTTAAGATGCTAACAGGTCATACAAATCTCAAAAAAAGGACCAAGATATCAAGTATTGCCCAGACTAGTTTGGTCTGTGAAACTTTTGTTGGGGTCACTCATTAACTTCCTTCCACTGGAATTTGTGTTCTTTGGAACACATCTTAGGAAACGATCTCTCAGTGTGCCCAGTAAGAGGAAACAAGTAAGGGGGCACCTGGGTGGCTCAGCTGATCAACCGTTCGCTTCTTGATTTTTGCTCAGGTCATGATCTCAGGGTTGTGAGATCAAGCCCTGAATCGGACTTCATGCTGGCATGGAGCCTGCTTAAGATTCTCTCTCTCCCTCTATCTCTAGCTCTTCCCTGCCTCCTGATAGCTTCCTCTCTAAAAAAAGGGGGAGAGGCAGAGGAAACAGATAAGGATTGTTAAGATATGATATATGGTTAATTGTCACAGAAAATCTCCAAAGTGCTCTCCAAAAAGAGACTGTAATTTTATATTCCCACCACGAAGGTGTAAGGGTACCACTTCCCAAACCCTCATCGTCACAACACTTGGGAGTCTCCCAAGAAAATAAATTGAGCAGCCCAACATTTCACCCTTCCATGTTCACATTGCCTTTATTTTTCGCAGCTCATCAGGCAAATCTACCTTTCACTGGAATAAACATGACAATTAAAAATTAACCTAGCCACCTGATGAGCTGCTGCTCATGCGTCTTTCTGACAAGAACAGACTAACAGAACTCATCTGGGAAGAAAGAGAAGGTAGGTTATTAGCACCGATAAGTTGGGCTCTACTGGCTTGAAGAAGTGGAGAATTTATTCCCTGCTCCATGATGATGATGTCTAAGTAGGCAAACTCTAATTTGGCTTTCAGGCAAAGGTAATCATACCAAATTAGGATCATATTTAGGCGCTGTTTTATATTTAGTTCCTACCAACTTATTAACATAAAACATAATAAAATATAATATATGTAAAATAGCCACACATTCTTTGCCGCAACTCTCCTCAAGACAAGGGCTCTGTTTCCTCACCCTCTTGAATATGGCTGGCCTTGGGACTTGCTTTAACTCGCAAGATACAGCTGGCCTGCAATTGTCGACTTCCCAGCCTGAGCTCCAAGAAGACTCACAGTTTCTGCTCTCATTTTCTTGGAATACTGTTGCCATGTGAAGAAGTCCACAGAAGCCTGTAGAAGAGGCAAAAAAGATGGGAATGGAGGAGCCCTGGCCAACTGCCAGGAAGGGAATGAGACCACACGAAGCAGATAGCCCCCAGCTGACCTGCCAACTAAATGCAAATGCCTCAGTGAGCCAAGTCAACGCTCAACCGTTCCAGCTGAGCCCAGCTATAATCGCTGTCCCACAGAATAAAGAGGGGGAAAATTGCTATTTTAAGTTTTGGGGTGGTTTATCATATAGCAAATATATATATATCATATAGCAAAAGCTAACCGATAAAAATTTTAATTAAATTTCAATATAATCCTACTACAAGTTCTCCTACCCGAAGTTTCAAATATCAGTCTATTACTATAGAAATGTTTCTAAATTTCCAACTGATAGTTGTGAATTTTGATTCCGCAACTGATTTTTCTCATTTATTTGTAAAACAGTTCTCATTCCAATGAAAATGTAAGCCACTGAGTTGAGTCCAGGTTGGTGTAAAACATTAATTTTCCCCTCTAAGTTTCAGTGAGGACAATTCACGTGGAATTTTCATTTAATTCCTAGGTCACTGGAATGCAGTTTCTTTTAGGATAGGGATTTTTGCCCATTCTCTCTATTGCCATAATCCAAGGACCTAGAACAGTGCTTGGTGCAAAGTAAGAACTTAATATTTGTTAAATAAATGTGACAATTGTATTAATACTTAAATAAATGCCAGGAAATTATCATTTCACAATATATCCAGTCAAGTTTTTGTCTGGATAGTGATAAAATGATATTCGATCTGTAAAAGCAAACTTATTAGCTTCATATGAGAGAGCGATTATAAGTTGTTCTACAGGTAGTTACGCAGCTAATAACCTGAGGAGTGGGGTGTAATTAAGGCATATCACTCTGAGGAGAAAAGCAAGTATCTTTTTCCACCTCTGCATCTATCTCGGCATCTCTGTATCAGTTGTAGTCATTAAAACCTTACTGTCCACTAGTCCACTAAAAATCACAGGGTGCAAAAACAGTGATGTACAGGTGATTCAGTATTCCATATCGCTTCCTTTGTGAAAGCATTTACTTGTCAAAGTGACAAAATACTCAGCAATTACAACAGCAGAAGACTTGTTTAAAAAGAAAGCTAAAAAGGCTGGCTTATAATTAGTTATTTGCATACTATCACACTCAGAAATCTATTAATACATAATGAAAAGATGTGATCAAGAACTAACACAGTCATATTCCAATTTCTTACAAGGTGTCAGGGCAGCTGTTCCTACAGTAAGCACGATGCCAAAACCAATTATTTTAGGTTACCTATATGTTTACATTTTTTTAGGGATATCTGGTAGGATTATTTCTTGAGAAACAAAAATTTGGACATTTTCCATTTTAATTGCTAATGCCAACTACCATCCCTGAAGAATGTATTAACTAGAGAGTATCACACAGTCGTGAAAGAGATTGAGTAAGAGCCACAGTCTGGACAAAGACACACTGCCATGTGCAAAAGGAAGCCATAAAACATTGTGAGGAGTATATTACAATTACTGTAAGAAATTTAAAAGATAATAATTATAAGGGGAAAAAAGAAAGTGCATATACCAAACTACTGATGATGATTTTCTCTGGAAGTTATTTAGAGTAGACAGACATATTCTGCATTATGAAGCTTAGCAATATTTGAATTTCTTACTACACGCATGCATTTTTGTTTCATTTAAGGCCTTTATTTCCTTGTTGATCTTTTGCTTAGATGATCTGTCCATTTCAGTGAGGGGAGTGTTAAAGTCCCCTGCTATTATTGTATTACTGTCGATGTATTTCTTTGATTTTGTTATTAATTGGTTTATATAGTTGGCTGCTCCCATGTTAGGGGCATAGATATTTAAGATTGTTAGGTCTTCTTGTTGGACAGACCCTTTGAGTAGGATATAGTGTCCTTCGTCATCTCTTATTATAGTCTTTGGCTTAAAATCTAATTGATCTGATATAAGGATTGCCACCTCAGCTTTCTTCTGATGTCCATTAGCATGGTACATTGTTTTCCACCCCCTCACTTTAAATCTGGAGGTGTCTTCGGGTCTAAAACGAGTTTCTTGTAGGCAGCATATTGATGGGTTTTGTTTTTTTATCCATTCTGATACCCTGTGTCTTTTGATTGGGGCATTTAGCCCATTAACATTCAGGGTAACTATTGAGAGATATGAATTTATTGCCATTGTATTGCCTGTAAGGTGACTGTTACTGTATATTGTCTCTGTTTCTTTCTGATCTACTACTTTTAGGGTCTCTCTTTGCTTAGAGGACCCCTTTCAATATTTCCTGTAGAGCTGGTTTGGTGTTTGCAAATTCTTTCAGCTTTTGTTTGTCCTGGAAGCTCTTTATCTCTCCTTCTATTTTCAATGATAGCCTAGCCGGATATAGTATTCTTGGCTGCATGTTTTTCTCGTTTAGTGCTCTGAATACATCATGCCAGTTCTTTCTGGCCTGCCAGGTCTCTGTGGATAGGTCCGCTGCCAATCTAATGTTTTTACCCTTGTATGTTACAGACTTCTTTTCCCGGGCTGCTTTCAGGATTTTCTCTTTGTTGCTAAGACTTGTAAATTTTACTATCAGGTGACGAGGTGTGGACCTATTTTTATTGATTTTGAGGGGCGTTCTTAGCATCTCCTGGATTTTGATATTTGTTCCCTTTGCCATATTAGGGAAATTCTCTCCAATAATTGTCTCCAATATACCTTCTGCTCCCCTCTCTCTTTCTTCTTCTTCTGGAATCCCAATTATTCTAATGTTGTGTCGTCTTATGGTATCACTTATCTCTCGAATTCTCTCCTCGTGGTCCAGTATTTGTTTGTCTCTCTTTTGCTCAGCTTCTTTATTCTCTGTCATTTGGTCTTCTATGTCACTAATTCTTTCTTCTGCCTCATTTATCCTAGCAGTGAGAGCTTCCATTTTTGATTGCACCTCATGAATAGCCTTTTTGATTTCAACTTGGTTAGATTTTCATTCTTTTATTTCTCCAGAAAGGGCTTTTATCTCTCCGGAGAGGGTTTCTCTAATATCTTCTATGCCTTTTTCGAGCCCGGCTAGAACCTTGAGAATTGTCATTCTGAACTCTAGATCTGTCATGTTACCAATGTCCGTATTGATTAGGTCTCCAGCCTTCAGTACGGCCTCTTGTTCTTTTTTTTGAGGTGAGTTTTTCCGCCTTGTCATTTTGTCCAGGTAGGATTTGCTTTCTCCTGCTGTGGAATTCCGCTGTTCTTGGTGACTGAAGTTGGTCTTGGCTGGGTTTCTTGTTGATCTTCTGGGGGAGGGGCCGTTGTAGTGATTCTCAAGTGTCTTTGCCGCAGGCGGAATTGCACCGCCCTTGCCAGGGGCCGGGCTAAGGAATCCGCTCGGGTTCGCTTTCGGGAGCTTTTGTTCCCTGAGCGCTTTCCGTAGAGTCCGGAGGACGGGAATGAAGATGGCGGCCTCCCAGTCTCCGGCCCGGAGGAGCCGAGAGCTTGGGGCTCCGCTCCTCAGTGTACCGTCAGAGAAAAGCGCCCAACCGCCCCACCTCCCTGGCCTGCGGTCGCGCCTTGAGGAAAGCAGTCAATTGCTGGAACCTGGAGAAAAGCGCCCGGTCGCTTCCGTCTCCGTGGCCTCCGGCCGCGCTCCGAGCCCACCCAGCCTGCGACCGGCACAAGGTAACCCCGGGCTTAGAGCTTGCTCCTCGGCTTTGTCGCTGTAGCCGGCTTCCCTGCTCTAATACCTGCGAGCTCTGCAGCACTCAGACACCCCCGGTCCTTCTGTGACCCCGCGGGACCTGGGGTTATGCTGACCCTGCCTGGGTTTCCCCCCGGTTTAGCCTCTGGAGCGATGTCTCCCAGTGGAGCCGACTTTTAAAAGTCCCGATTTTGTGCTCCGTTGCTCCGCTGCTTGCCGGGAGCCGGCCCCTCCCCCCGGGGTCTATCTTCCCATCGCTTTGGATTCACTTCTCCGCAGGTCCCACCTTTCAGAAAGTGATCGATTTTCTGTTTCTAGAATTGTTGCTCTTCTTCTCTTTGATTTCCCGTTGGATTCGTAGGTGTTCACAATGGTTAGATAAGCTGTCTAGCTGATCTCCTGCTACCCGATGTCGTCTCAGCCTGCTACTTCACCATCTTGACTCCTCTGCATTTTTGTTTCAATAGCTGTGTTTACCTTTTCAATATTTTTCATCTCCAAAATATCTACCTCTTATTTTTTAAAGGTTTATTTATTTATTTTTGAGAGAGAGATTGAGCACAAGCACATGCAAGTGGGCCAATGGGGAGAGGGAGAGAGAATCTCAAGCAGACCCCCTGCTGTGCAGATCCTGATGCAGGGCTCGATCTCAAAACCAAGAGATCACGACCAGAGCTGAAATCAAGAGTCAGGAGGCTTAACTGACTGAGCTGTCCAGGTGCCCCTTATTTAGTAATCCACTTGTTTCAGTTATGATTTCATATGCTTTCGACAAATTGCAAAGACCCTACCAACAATTTCTTAAGTAAGAGACAATATCTGACCAATCTTCCATTCCTCCTCTCCATCTGTCGTTTATCAGCAAGAAGAAATTTGTGGCCAGGTGGTTTGAGGGTTTGTTTGTAGTAGAAGGTGGACCAAACATGTCTTCAGGCAACCATGATCTCTCCCTCCTTCCCCTCTGAGTTTTGGATTTTTAGTTTCATTCATACAAGATGGCGGCCATAACTCAAAGTTTTAAGAACTCATATGAGTAGGTTCAAAGTGGAGTGTACAAGTGGACAATAATTGAACTATCCTCGTGTTTATTTTTCCTCGTGTCAAGGAAGAAAGTATTTTTCAGAAGCCCTTTACATGCTGAGCCTTGTGATTGACATCTGAACCCACGACCCACAAAGTGGACAAATTTCCACACCTTGATTCGTTCCCCAATGCTAGAGGTTTCTTCAGCACTGGAAAAGGAAACTGCCCGCATTCTTCTCATTTCAAGAAGGTAATTCCCTCCTTTGTTTATTGGATGGTTTTAAACACATTTACATCACTAAGCCCTTCTGAGTTATTTCAATTTCCTCACTTGTGAGTTCTGCCACTGTGTGGAATGGCTGAATGTCTCTAATGGGGGTATATTTTCTCAGGTTCCCTGCGATGTTTATTTGAGAATTTATCTCCCTGACCTAATAATTCCTTCCAGAAGCTTCATATCTCCTTAATCCTCTTGATTGTTCTGTTTACTGTCCTTACCACCGTCTCTATAGTAATCCATTTCCTTTCCTTAATTAGAAAGTACAAGATCCTTGGCTTAACCCCACATGGCTCTGATGCCAAGGTGCTTTCTACTATGTGAGGCTCATTCCTGTAGCAGCAGTTTCAGAAACGAGGTAAAGGTGAGGGTTAAGTTGCCCTGGGTAGGAAGGAATAAAAGGCAGGAACGTGGACAAGTGAGTGTGGTTGTCAGCACTACACTCAGTGACTGGCACACAGGTAAGGCCTTCAGAAATGGCGGCTTCAGTTATGCTGATGTGGCAAGAGGAAGTACCTGCGGTCTGTATACCCTTAACTGGGCTGGCACACACCAAAGCTCTATTTAAGTATTTAAACCCACAAACAATGAATCATGGAATATTACATCAAAAACTAATGATGTACTGTATGGAGACTTACATAATAAAAAAAAAAGTAAAAAAAATATAACTGAAATATAAATAAATAAATCAATCAATCCTAGCACTTGGAAAATTCTTTTTTTTTTTTTAAATGACATGTCTTTGACATTAGAAAAATAAAATAGGGGGTGCCTGAGTAGTTCAGTTGGTTAGGCACCTGACTCTTGGTTTAGGCTCAGGTCATAATCTCAGGGTCGCAGGATCAAGCCCCGTTTTGGGCTCTGCACTCGGCACAGAGTCTGCCCGAGAGTCTCTCTTCTCTCTCCCTGTGCCCCTCCCCCTGCTCACATGTGCTCTCTCCATCTCTCCTCCTCCTCTTCCTCCTCTCTCTCTCACATAAATAAATAAGTCCATAAAAAATAAAGTAAAAGGGATGCAATCTTACCAAGGGAAAGTAGTGCTTTCCAAATATCTACACATTATGATACACGCAGAAGGCGATAATTTGGGGTAAACTGTAGGGGATTCTAAGTCCTGCATGGGGCTGCTGTGGCTGGTATTAAGCACCCCAAGGACCCCCAGCCACCCTAGATCTTTCCCAGTCCCCACAAGAGCAATCTGTCTTCCATAGGACACTAGCTGGAAAGTTCTAGTATGTATTTGAATTTCAAATCCTGGCTCCTCTGCTCCCTTTTCTGAGCAGTATAAGCTCCCTGAGTTCAGTTTCCCCATCTGTGTAATGGGAAGCAGAATGAAACTTACGCTAGCGGCTGCTGTAAAGATTAAATAATAAGATAGCTAAGATGTGTTAAATAAATAACCAGCACTCTGCTTACTTCTTGTTGTTGTTGCTGTTAGGTCCTAGAAACTGAGAATCAAGATGGCTCTTCACTGCACAAAATAAGAACTCTCTGAAAGAGAAAGAATGACTTCTGGCATTCCAGCCGTCTAAAACCTCAGTCTTAACATTTCCCATTAAACACATCTGCAGCACAGAAGTATCTCGTTTCTCTTGACAACAGCCTTCATCCGCCAGAAGTCATCATTCTGGTACGACTTCAGACCCTTATGACAAAACAAATTAGATCTTCCTTGTAGATTTTAGGAAACACCTAACTATATAATTTGCCTGTGTCATTTTTCAGCTCTGGCCTCCTTCTGTAAGCTGCCCCTCGACTCTTTCTAAAGCTAGTTTTCCTTAAAACCAGCTGTATGATTGTAACAGGAACACCAGCACTACAGTAACCCATCTCCTGGTCCATGGGTCCAAGGTTGGGCTTTTGATCCAGAATCTACCAACCAGAGACCTTCTTGGGAAAGCAAGAACTAAGAAAAAGAAACAGGGCACATGTTCTAGACCAGAAGCTCTAAAGCCAGAGAAGTTCCCAGAGGCCAACATGGAAAAGGCCAGGGGTGTTAACAAAGCGGGGGACCAAGAGAAGACTAAAGCTGATGCACCAGATGTACAAAAAGATGCAGGACAGAAGAACAAGACAATGGTGCCCAGGGCGTCTGTATCTCTGAGTCCACTTACCCCTAACCCACAGCCACATCCCTATCCTAAGATCGGGGAAGATAGCTCAGAATCCTTAATGATAAACTCCTCTTTTCACTCAAACTTACATGTGATACTTTCTGTCCCTTACAACCAAAAGAGACACCAAAGCTGCTGCAAATCTCAGAACCATTATCCCCCATTAAATACATCTGTACGTCAGAGATTCCGTTTCTCTTTATAGAGAAACAGCAGCCACCATCTGCTTGAGTCGATATATTTTAAGCAGGACTTCAGAACTTCATAGCAATACAAATTAATTCTTCTTGGGA
The DNA here is from genome assembly GCF_963455335.1 of Martes martes. NCBI lineage: Eukaryota > Metazoa > Chordata > Mammalia > Carnivora > Mustelidae > Martes > Martes martes. The sequence goes on from NC_137896.1 coordinate 7,439,014, forward strand.
GATATATTCAGTGTGAGAGAGAGAATCAGAGCCATCTTGGGGCCTTCGTAAAAATCAAACGCCACATAGCCTGTTACTTTCCGAAATTCAGGCCACATTGGAATGTCTCAATTTAGCAAATGAAAAATTGGGGGATGGATGATAAGTTATTTCATGAGTGTGTGTGTGTGTGTGTGTGTGTGTGAGAGAGAGAGAGAGACAGAGACAGAGACAGAGACAGTGTGGGGAGGTAAGGGATGGGGGAAAGATGGGAAGTTCAATGCAATGTTCAGCTCATTGATTCCATGGATGATGGTGCCAAGGCCGGAGATGAAACAGTTTTAAGGAAGGTCAAGAGAAAACAGGGGTAGAAAAGGCTCATTGTATTCACTCCTCAGGATATGTTCACTGAGGGCCTTCCTCATCTCAGAGACTATACTACACCCTTTGTATATACATATCCTCTTTTTCAACTAATATTGTGCACCTCTTTCACATGTAGGATGACCATATGAGTTTCCTTGAAAAATAAAAGTCTTGGAAGGTAGAACCCCAAGGGTATGATAAGGAGGAGGAAGAAGAGGAGGAGAAGGATTTGTAAGAGTTATAACCAGAGTTACTGTATATTCAGGGCATATCATAAGAGCTCTCCAAACCTTCATGAACACCTGCAGCTCGTAAAGAAAGGCTTCCATGTTTAGAGGTCCTACCCGAATTTCTCTGCTGCCCTCATAAAAGATGGGTGGCATAACGAGCTAAGAACATGGCTTGTTGGTTATAGTTATTTACAGTTATTTATAATCATTCATTGGGTTTACAGTTATTTATAATCATTCATGGGTTAGGTGCACTTGGGCTAGTTCCTTGACTCCTCTGTGCCTCAGTTTCCTCATCTGCAAAACAGAGGTAAAGAGCCATACAGCTGACCACAAAGAATGGAATGAGGTCGTTCATACAAAGCCATCAAAATGCTGCCAAGATTATTGCTGGCATTTGTGTAATACATACTAATTATTCAGCGTTGTTGTTGTTACTATGACAAATACTCAGTGCTAGGTACGGTGCCAATTATTTCACATACACCATTTAATTTAATCTCAATGGTCCAAGAGCAGGGAGGGTACCGTCCTTACCTGAGACACCGACTTGCCTGGCAACACACAGCTGCTAACTGCAGACCAGAGATACAAACCCAGATCGTTTTAAACCCAAAGAACATAAATTTCTCCCACACAAACACATTAATCACAGAAACAGCCAATGCTGAAAAAAAAAAAAAAAAGACAAGAAGCAAAAGATTGCTCTAGAACCTATGTGGATATCCGAATCACCCAGGATATTTAATTTATGAATTCCTAACCCCCATGCAGATACTTGATTGGGACATAATGAATTAGGTGCAGAAATGTACAATTTCCACAAGCATCCCAGAGTTTTGTTGAAGGCTGGTTTGCAATTTGCTTGATCCACATTCAGATCTGAGGTTGGCCTGGTCCCTCGGGGCTTCTTGGGGGTTGCAGGGCCAACCTCCAGTCTGAAGGGTGGGAAGGACCTGGAGAATGGATGGGTAGAATACTTCAGGCAGGACCAATCATCTGAGCAAAGGTGAGGGGTGGAAATGCATGCTGTAGACCAGGGAGAAGGGAAGGATCTTCCCTGACTGCAGTTGTAAGCAGCAGCCAGAAATCAAGCTGGAAGGGGAGGCAGAGGTCAAACTGGAAGAGTCCGTGCTATATTAAGGTGCATCCAGTATGATAATCACGCTCAGCTTTTGGGCAGGCATTTCCATACTGGGACTTGAATCATGGACCCCTGTGATAATGCCTTAGCTTCCTAAGTGGTCCTCTCACTTGGCCTCTTGATTCTCTGTGTCCCTTCCCCCAACAGTAGTAGTAAAGTCAATTTAAATAAAATAAACCCAATTCCGGGACAACTGGGTGGCTCAGTTGGTTAAGCATCTGCCTTCGGCTCAGGTCATGATCCCAGAGTCCTAGGATCCAGTCCCGCATCGAGCTCCTTCCTCAGCAGGTTGCCTGCTTCTCCCCTTGCTTATGTGTATGCCTGCATGCGCGCTCTCTCTCTCTCTCTCTGACAAATAAGTAAATAAAATCTTTAAAAGATAATAATAAATAGATAATAAATAAATAAGCCAAATCCTATCACTGCCGTGTAATGGCTTCCCATTGCCTTAGAAACAAAATCCAAACTCTTCACCACAGTCTCTATACCCAGACTCCTCCTCTCCCACTGGGCATCTCTCAACACCCTCCCCCATCAAGAGACTCCAGTCTTTGGCCTGATCTTTCTCTTCCTTCAACTCCAGTCCTGCCCGTGGTGCAAAGCCTTTCCCCAACCATTCCCTTCTCTTGCAGAGCTCTTCAGTCACTCCATCAGTTGACGCTGAGCGGAAATGCCGCGTCCTCAGAGAGTGGATTGCCCACCTACCCAATCTAAAGCCTTTATTAATAAAGTTTAATTTATAATTTAGAGTCAATTTATTATGATTATTAATAATCAATGATCTGTTTGTTCAATTAATAAATCTAATAATAATGATTGATTTAATCATTGATTTATTAACTTGTAATTAATGACTTAATGATAAAATTTATTAATAAAGCTTTTTATTTCCAAAGCTTTTATTTTGCAGGGAAACTCATATGGTCACACACCTCCCACACCTTCTTTATCACACTCCTGCTTTCTCCCTTCAGACCATGTGCCACTACCTGCCATTATCTTGTTTCTCTGTTTTATACTCACCCCACACCAACATGAAAGCACCATGCAGGGAGGGGCCTTGAATAGCTCACTCACGGCTCTATCCCCAGCACCTAGAACAACGCGTAAACCCAGCGTATTCGAAAGTATCTGTTACTTGAACACCCAGCAGTGGGGACAGCAAGTCCACTGGAGGAATGATGGAGTCTGGGCTTTCAACAACAGGGATTTTCTTATCTCCCAACTGCTACTGTCACTACAATTCTTCCCATGTAGGATCCTTTCTAAAACTGAAGACTCTAACAACTCTGTTTTTGTTATGTTAATGGAATTTAATTAAACTAATGATGTCTGGCTTCCAACGGTCTCTGGCCAGTCTACTAACCTTTCCTCCACGCCCCATCCTCAGCAGTTTAAATAGCTCTAAAATATGAGAACGCATTTACCATTATTCTGGCAAAAAGAGTTAATTAACGGCATACTTAATCACACTTTTTGAGCGCTAGTATATCAGCGCTGGATGTCATTTTCATTAATATGCTGCAATATTTATGTTTCTTAAGACTGAACGGAGGCTGCTAATGGGGTAGACAGGAAGAGATCATTTTCGGGCTGAACAATGTCCATATGATTAACTACTCAGACTGTGGTAAGAAAGAAAAAAAAAAAAAAAGAATGCAGCAACCCTGAAATCCTTTCCATACAGACAAATGAATGTGTTTTTCACAAAAATGTTGTTGCAAATCGAGGCAGCCTCGTGGATGGCAGAGATTTCACCTGTGAATGTCAGATTTACAGTGCATCGTGCCGATGCTCTGACACGTTGATAAACAAGCTCAAGTCATGTCATTTGCACTGCGTCATCTGTTCATCGGCAGCCCACAGATCATTCCAAAAATTATCCCGACTATATCCATTATCAGCCTGAAAAGCAGGGCTATCAGTACACTGAGTTCTGACTCCATCTGATTCTGGTTAGTAACTGGTGGGTTTTCCAGACTAGCACAGAGGGGAGGAAGATCTCATTCAGATTCTGATTGGAGGTGCTGACATTTAAATCTGTCACCAGCTTCACCCTAATTGCAAGATTTCTTGGGCTTTATTATGTTTACGTCTCAACCGCATATTTAATCATAGGGATGCAAACAGCACAAGGCCAGGCAGAGAAAAGAACTGGAGTACACTGAGTGTGTCCAAGAGGGACAAATGAAATGCAGAGAAGATAAAAACTTGGAGCCAATAAAGAAAAAAGAGAGAGAAAGAGAGAGACAGAAGGCCAAAGCTGTTTGCTCCCTCTCCCTGTTGTGATTGCTACCATTTCTTCTGCATCGCTTTTTATCAAGAGGATCCTAAAGTAACTTTATACTGAAGCTATGCCTGAATGAAATTAAATTCAGGTAAAAGCCATTTAAGCAAAAGGCCATTTGTTTCATCCGTCTTTCCCCAGCAGGCAAATTTACTAAAGTTTATAACCACCTAGAAAAAGAATCTGATTTTTAATGATGTTTTAAAAAAAATCCCTTAAACTGCAGGAATCTTATCTCTCAGCACTGAACCTAATCTTCTAAATAGTCCCAAGTCTAGAGTAGACCTGAGCTGGGACCATAACAAAACAACACCACCAAAAAAACTGAATATGAAAGTTTCCTTTAAGCCATAATTAAGCCAGACAATTGTGGTTTTCTTCACTTCTGTTTCTTTATTATTTTAACACATTTATTAAGTCCCTACTTTTCTTAGCTTACATTTATTTATTTATTATTTCAGCAGACATTTATTCAGTCCCTATTTATGAGGCACTGAATATGTATGAAACAGTGAACAACACAAATTAAAACCTCTACCTTGGAGAGGGGGGACAAAATGGCAAGGTAAGAGGACCCTAAGCTCACCTCCTCCCACAGATATCACTATATAACCCTCGTGCCAGTGTAAATAACACAGAAAGCGATGCTAAGATTGGCAGAATGAACTCAACTGCTAAAGGTAAAGGAGAGGCCACACACAATGGTAAGGAGGGGTTGGGGTTGCAGTTTGAGAGCTAAGCAGATTGTTGTCCTCTGAGATCAGGAGGGACCCGGGGTCGTGGAGAAGGGTGAGAAAGAGCCTATCACACTGGGGACCCCACATGGGGAAGACAGATGTCTGTAACATTTGGTTTTAAAAACTAGAGGGACCAAATTTCATGAGATCTTACAAACAGGGAGCCTTAAAACCTGGAATTTTAAAAATCAGAGAGCCAGAAGGGCCAGAGGAAGCCGAGTCTCCCCCTAAAAGAGACAGCACAACAAAGAGCCTGCCGAGGTACAGCACAGAGGCAGCAGTCTAAAAAATGCTCAAGACATACAGGAGGGGAGATATTTATGCATCTCAGAGGTTTCCAGAGGAGCAGAGATCCTAGGAAGACCCCTCCAGGAACAAAAGAGCTGGCAGGCACCATTTCCCTCCCCTGCTCCCCAGCATAAATACGGGGCCACCAGTGGGAACCAGCACAGAACTGGCATTCACTACCTAACTAGCTGACACCATGTCCCAACCCCTCTAGCAGGTCTGCCTCAGTCCCAGGGCTGCTGGTCTACTTCCCCAGAGGACAAGCGCAAACCTTGCCCACAGAAGGTCTCCCAACCCACTCATTTTGCAGGGCTTCAGTCCCTGCAGTGGTGGTAGTGGTGGGCCCTGCAGTAGCCCAATGTCCAGCTTCTCAGGACTGTATCTTATCTCTCAGCACTGAACCTAATTCGTTCAGCATTAGGTGAACATTAGGGTGCACAGCACTGTCCACCCTAGCTGGACACCAAACACAGCTCACAACAGGCAAAGAGAGCCTGTGCAGTGACTAGATTGAATGAAAAAGTGGCCAGGGCACAACAGCTGGGTACACGCAACACTACAGGAGACACCCCTGAAGTACCAGGTTCTGGTGAACAGAGGGCACTGTGCTGCAGAGCAATAAAGACCTCTTCTTCACAAGGCCACTACTTTCAGTAGCAGGAGATGTAGTAGCTGATCTCCCTAACACACAGAAAAAGACACAGAGAGTTAGACAAAATGAGGAGACAGAGGAATATGTCCCAATTGAAAAACGGGAAAAAAAACACAGCAAGAAACCTAAGCAAAACTGATATAAGTAATAAGCTTGATAGATTATTTAAAGTAACGATCATAAAGATTTTCACTGGATGTGAGCAAAGAGTGGAGGACATTACTGAGACCCTTAACAAAGAGATATAAAACATTAAAAACAACCAATTAGAGATGAAGAACACAGTACATGAAATTAAAAATACACTTGGGGGAAAAAACAACAGGCTAGATGAAGCAGAGGAATGAATTAGTAACTTGGAAGACAGAGTCCTGGAAAGCAATCAAGCCAAACAGCTAAGAGGAAAAAAAATATACAAAATGAGACTACACTTAGGGAACTCAGCAACTCCATTAGGTGTAATAACATTCACATTACAGGGATCCTAGAAGGAGGAGGAGGAGGAATGGGAGGTAGAGGACAAAGAGGAGGAAGAGAGGAGAAAATTTATGTAAAGAAATAATAGCTGAAAACTTTCCTAATCTGGGGAAGGAAACAGACATTCAGATCCAGGAGGCACAGAGAACCCCAAGAAAATCAACCTAAGGAGGTCCACACCAAGATACACAGTAATTCAAAAGGCAAAAAGTAGTGATAAAGAGAGAATTTTAAAAGCAACAAGAGAAAAGAAGACAGTTACATACAAGGGAAAAGCCATAGGGTTATGAGTGGATTTTTCAGCTAAACTTTGCAGTAGGGAGTGGCATGATTTCTTCAAAGTGCTAAAAATCTACAGCCAAGAGCACTCTAACCAGCAAGGCTTTCAATCAGACTAAAAGGAGAGATAAAGAGTTTCCAACGCTAGCTAATGGAATTCATGACCATTAAACCAACTTTATAAGAAATGTTAAAGGAGACTCTGAGTGGAAAGGAAAGACCTTAAGTAAGAGTAAGAAAAACAGGAAGAAAAAGCAGTAAAAATAAGTATATCTGTAAAAATCAGTCAAGGGACTCACAAAATAAAAGGATGTAAAATAGGACACCATATGCGAAAAGCATGGCAGGGAAAGGAATAAGGAATGGGTTCAAGCTTAAGAGACCATCAACTTAATATAGTCTGTTATATGCAGATGTCACATACAAACCTAATGACAACTGCAAATCAAAAACCAGTATTAGATATCAAAAAATAAAGAGAAAGGAAATCCAAGTATATCACTAAAGAAAGCCAGCAAGCTAGAAGAGAGCAAGAGAAGAAATGGTAAGAGAAGAACTACAAAAACAACCACAAGACAAGTAACAAAATGGCAACAAATACATACTAACCAGTAACCAGTAAATGGACTAAAAGCTCCAATCAAAAGACAAAGGATGACAGAAGGCATAAAACAGTAAGACCCATCTATATGCTGCCTACAAGAGACTCAATTCAGACCTAAAGACATCATTGAAAATGAGGGAATAGGGAATCATTTATCACGCAAATAGATGTCAAAAGAAAGTGAGAGTAGCAATACTTATATCAAACAAAATTGACTTTAAAACAAAGACTGTAACAAGAGACAAAGAAAGACACTATATAATTAAAAAAATGGATGCTCCAACAAGAAGATATAACACGTGTAAATATTTATGCACCCAACATGGGAGCACTCAAATACATAAAACAGTTAATAACAAACAGAAAGGAATAATTGATAGTAACACAATAATAGCAGGGGACTTTAACACACCACTTAGATCAGAGGACAGATCATCCAAGAGAATCAACAAG